>NC_056730.1:439725882-439793382 GCF_019279795.1 Protopterus annectens
GAAGAAATGAATGTGCCAAAAAAAAAAAAAAAAAAAAAAAATACAAGATGAAGGATCAGAAGAGAAGGTAAGAAATGTGGAAAATACACAAATATAGTTGCAAGTATAGGAAACTCTTGGAACGTCTTGTTGATCAGGACTGAATGCAGGAATGGTTAATGAGGTGAATTTAAACCAAAAGACGAAAGGTTAATATTGTTGGCCCAAGACAGTGGGATATGTACGTTAGTTTTAAAAGTCCACTGAACGTGTGAGAGAAACAGACAAATGTAGGTTTTGTAAAACAGAATTGGAAACAGTCGCACTTCCTGTTGATGGCTGTGATGCACTAATGGCAGGAGGACTGTATACTAAAAGGCATAATAATGTGGCAAAACTATTGCATTGGGGACTCTGCAAAAATACAAAAGTAGATGAAAAACACTGGAAACATGATCTACAAAGATGAACAGAAAATGATGAAGTTCACATCACATAGGAACACCCATTACCAACAGTTCAAAAAACAAATGAGAAAAATCAGACATAGCAGTCCATGAAAGGAAGACCGTAATTAGAAGTGATCACTGAAATTGCTACACTCTGTGACTAGTGTCTTACATACAGAGACTAAGTCATAAAACATCAGGATTTGCAGGTAGAAGAGGGCAATGTAGGAATTGTGTATAATGTTTATGTAGGAAGAGAATTTATAAATCATGTTTAGATAAGTTACTGATGTATGTAACTCTGTACGAAATGCAGGAGTAGTCATTACTGGGCGCATTGCAGGTGCTACAAAGACTATCTCTGGTTATCAAAGACTGAAACAATACTATTTCATGAACTTTAATCATACTTTGACTTGGGAATGGGTATTGGAAACACAAAAGACCTGGAGAAATTAAAAAGGAAACCTAGCAAAAAGGGACCATGGGAATGGTTGCCACCATGAACCCCGGTGTCCGGAAGATTTCTCTTGTAGTGCAAGTAAGATCTAGGAGAGACCAGAAGTAAATGGAGAGACTCTGCACCTCATCTAGGGGCAGGAAAGCCTGCATGAGCTTGGTGTCTAATTTGAAGCCCAAGACCACGTCTTGGGATGGTACCAGAGTGGATTTCTGGAAGTTGATCTTAGAACCCCAGACTTTGCAGAAGGGATGTGGTGATGCTGAGATGAAATAAAAGGACATGTGGAGAGGATGCCTGCGTTAACAAATGTAAGTATGGCAATATACGAATCCCCCACCACCAGGTCCTGCAGAAGGCCACATTTGGAGCCAAACAATTTTTGAAAACTAGGAGTGATAGAAAGTCCAAAAGGCAAAGCAGAGAACTGAAAGTATGCTAAGCAAACAAACTCAAATTTCCTGAAAATAGGGTGGATTGGAATGTGGAGGTAGACGTCCTTCAGGTACAGAGACACCAAAAAGGCCTGCTGGAGTAAGAAGGGCAGAACAGTTTGTAGGGAAAGAACATTCTGAATGAAGGTGGTCAGATCTAATACAGGCCCTCATTCTTGGCATAAGGAAAAGTCTTGAATAGGACCATTTTCTCCACATAATGTTGCAGTATTGTGCTTTCGTCAAGTAAACTGAACAACTTTATCTGGTTGGGAAGTGCAGGAAGGAAGAACACCCTTGAATGGTGGAACTTTCTTACAAGTCATTCTATAACCAAGCTGAATAATGGAGAGAATCCAATTGTTTGTGGTAATGAGCTGCCCATTTCCCACGGATGAGTTTAGCCTTTTGGACAAAGGGAGAGAGGGACTGTGTGGATAACAGAGGGTATTCAGGCTGACTTATTTGGATAGGGAGGCCTGACCGATTTTGGGTCCCTGTCAGGTTTGTCCTGGAATCTTTCCTAGGAATTTTCTTGTTCTTAAGAGGGAGCCTAGAATCACTGCAAGCAAAGGATGTTATTTTCTGCAGAGTAGTTTCTCTGGTTTCTAGAAACCAGAAAAGTTGGTCTGCAATCTCGTTTTCCTCTGCTCTTGGATGGCTTTAAACAGGCTGGCTGCATCAGGGCCAAATAAAAGATCCTATTCAAGGGAGATTCTCCACTATATCATAGCTGCATTTGATGCTATGGCTGGCTAACCGTGATGCTCGAGCCATCATAGCCATGGCCTGTTGCTTACTCTGGCTCTTCCATAGAAGCCAACATTTTATTTAGATTTACCAAAATAGACACAAAGTATTTAGACATTTGGTCTGACACAGTGGAAAATGTATATTCCTCCTTTCCCTAGGTCTACCCATTGCTCCGCTTTCCTTATCAGAAGCAAGGACTTTATCAGCAGGTAGAAGGCTTATCTGTAGCCATGGCAGACAGAGAAAGGTCAGCCAAGGGATTCTTTTACAGAAATTTCAAATCTTCAAGAACTTTGTAGAATCTCAGTACTTTTAGGAGCAGGTGGCTGATGGTCAGATGCAGTACAAGTGGACTGCAAAAGCATCCCGAAGAGACTCCAGGACAGGAGGAACAGAAGCAGGTGCACAGGTGCCTACTTTAAGATAATTGTTTTTTTTTTTGCAAATCAGAAATCTGATTAGATTTCCATTCAAAATGTTTCATCATTTTAGATGAGTTTTCTCCAAATGAAGCTTCAACAGGAAGTTTGGGGAAGTCTTCACAGACCACTTTGGAGAGTCGATCAGAGAATGGTAAGCCAAGGAGTGTTCATCAGAGCACAGATTCTTATCAGCCTCATCCTCTGCAGAGAATGACATCTAATATGGTAAGCCCCAAAATGTAGTAAAAAAAACTCCAACAAGGCACTTATCTGAACTAGTTAATGCAAATGATACCAACAACAATGCATAGAACAAACAAAGATGAAAAATCTGCAGTGAGGATTTACCCTCACATATCTGCTCATGTACCCTTGTGCCTACAGTCTTAGGTCAGATGTAAGACTATGGAAGGTTTTAGCTTTGGTACCGTGGAGGGACATCCTGGTCATCTGATAACAAAACCCCAATAGTTTGGAATACTGCAACAGTGACCCACGCAAGGGCATATTTTGATACAGTGAGTTACTCAATCTGTCTGCAGTGTGATAGGAAATTGAGAAAAACCCAGAGCCAACTTAAACCAGACCTGGGAAGGAGGCTGACCAGGGCAACAGAATGAAGACACATCAAGAGGTAGCTATGGCACCTTAGGTACAGGAACTAGGATCTTGTGAAAAATCAACTGCAGGGGACTTGTGAATCTGAGTGCAATGTCCTAGGATTCCAAGGTGTGTGGGGGAGGGGTGAAAAACTGACCATTACTGTGCGATATTGCCGTCTTCAACACTCGAGTGTTCCAAAATGCATAGGTATGGTTTGGTCACAAGTATACTGGTCTATAAAGAGCAGCTTCAGGGTCAGGGATTGTTCTGATACCTCCTAGGAGAAGCAATCAGACTTATGAGGTCTCTCTTTCTTCATAAGGACATGCCCCCCCCCCTTTGGATGGACATAAACAGCAACATAGTGTTGTGTACCTGAAGACATGGACAATGATTATGAGTACTACAAGCCTCAATCTGGCCTGTATTCATGAGCTTTCTCTAAGGTAACAAGTCAACCTGGCCATGAGGAAGGGTGCTCAGCTGTGCAACTTTGCAAACACCAGGGGTTTCCCAATAATTATATAATTTGCAATTCTGCATTTCCTTAATGCATTTACTACTTTTACCTTATTTTAATCCAACACAGGTGTCAAGTGATAGTAGATCCTAACCACTGCATCTGCATACTTAAGTGCTTCACCACAGGAAAGGAAAAAGTGGTGCACTTCTATCGAATGTTGTCTCATGCAAACATCCAAAGCTTTTAATTTCAAGGTTTTCAATGCAAATGCAACAAGCAAGGTGTAAATTATTATTACAGCTTTCCTTTTTAAAAAAAAGGAGCGGAAAGGTTACAGTTGTCCATTTGCCAGGATGAGACTACGGATGCCATGGACATTCTTCTGGCAGTCTGGGTAAAGCTATTAACACAACTCGGCAGTTGCTTCTAACTATTACAAGCTTTCTGCAGCATCAGCAGCATAAAACAGGCAAGCCATGCTGCAAATGTTAGAAAGTGCAGTGTACACTTACCATAAATGTAGATGTTAAGAGTGTATTCACTGTTGCAGTCATCACACACAGCGTTATCTGCCTGCAGGTAGCCCTCAGTCGGCCCGAATACCAGAGACTTCTTATTTCTGTGGTCGCTCCAGTACTGACTTCAGGTAGTCAGGGGTATAAGAACAGGCAGCCAACGCCATTACATCAGTTTTTCTTGCCCAAATGTCAGGAGCCCCTCCAAATAGGGCGCTAAGTAATGGTGGGGGGGGGGGGGGCACCAGTAAAAAGTAAATACCAATACCCAAACCCCAGAAAAGGGTGAAAAAAGGACATAGAAAGATGAGGGAGAGGGGGGTTGGAAGGAGGGAAACCAGGACTGCAACAGTGAATACACTCGAACATCTACATTTATGTTAAGTGTACACAACTGTACTATGTTCTTAGTGTTTCACTGTTGCAGTCATTACACTTGGGTTGATTTCCAAAGCTGAAGGGTGGAGGCAGTCAAGAAGAATTGGGGCTGGCTAATATGCCCTGCAGGACTACACTTGCAAAACCTGGTCTGGATTTGGAAGAGATAGGTAGGTGGGAATGTTTGGTTAATGAGCGTGTACAGAACTCCAGGTAGCAGCTTCCAGGATGTCCCTTATAGGAACTCCCCTGAGGAATGCTGCAGAGGTAGAAGTTGCCCTAGAGGAATGTGTTCTGACCCCTTGACGGGTTGGCTTCCCATGGTACTTGTAGCAGAAATGGATTCAGTGTGCTATCCATTTGTAAATTGTTTTGAAATGGCCTTGCCCTCTGCCCCTGGCACAAAGTTGACTAGTAACTGGTCAGATCTCCTGAAGGGCTTAGTCCTATCAAGGTAGAATCTGTGTGCACATCCAAGGAGTGCAGGATCCTCACATTTATTTTGAGGATTAGGAAAGAAAGTTGGCAAATGGATAGACTGGTTTAGAGCCACACTGGACATCAATTTAGGCATAACGGAAGGGTTAGTTCTGAGGGAAACCCTGTCAGCATGGAAAACAATGAAGGGTTCCACAGCCGTAAGTGCTTGTAGCTCAGACACTCTTCTAGCTGAAGTGATGGCCAGAAGCAAGGCTGTTTTCAAAGAGGAATTTTAACACTGCTGACTACAGACTCAAAAAGGAGGTAGCGTGAGCTTTTCCAGTACAAAGTTAAGGTCGCAAGCAGAGGTGGGTGCTCTCCTGGGCGGCCTCAAGTTCATAGGTTCATACTAGGCTATCTGCCCTAGGGCATTTATAAGCCTAGCCAGCGTGTGTGTGGCTTTCACCACCCCTTAGGATGAGAATACTATACCCATTAGTTTGCTGTGCCTCTGTCCAGCAGTGACACAGAGATGATTCCCGGGGTAAACCTACGATCTCCCATCCACTCGTCAAGATTTCTCTTGAAACAGTCAGGGAGGGGCTCTGCCTCACATGGACTGGGATTCTGTTCCATAGTGTAGGGAGTCTCTGGGTGATGAATCTGTCCCTCCAGCACGTCCTATTTATATCCGTGTTGAGGTTTAAGTCTCTTGCTCTCGTGGCTCTGGTGGATTTGGATTTTTTGAGGTGGAGCATGTGCATTAATTCCAGGTTGGACATGGCCTTGTATGTCAGGCACAGATCACCTCTGAGCAGACAGTATGCGACTGAATAGAGCTGGAGTTTCTTCAGTCGGGCATCGTATGACATATGTTTGAGCCCCTTTATCCTTTTGGTGAGGAACTTTTGGGGTCTTTCCAACTGCTGCAGGTGTCGGGTAAGGTACATTCCGAATGGGGCGTTGTACTCAATCATTGGTCTGATAAGTGAAGAGTACAGGGGTACAATGACCTCGCCTGATCTGGATGTGAATCCCTTCATGATCAGGTGGGCAATGTAGAAGGTCTTCCTAACCACTTTGGCAATGTGAGTGTCAAAAGAGAGGTTACTGTCAACTTGGGTCCCCAGGTCCCTGATAACTTCTTCCGTGTTTAATGGATTACCACCTATGTGGTAATTAGGGGTTACCTTGTTTTTCCCAAAGGGTAGGACTATACATTTTCTGGCATTTTAGCTTAAGGCCATGGCTCTGGCACCAGTTATCCATTTCTATGAGACCTCTCTGGAGGAGGTCTGTGTCTGATGGTGTGTCAATTATGGTGCCCAGTTTGCAGTCATCTGCACATGGTCAGCCACAATCCCCCTATGTTTGCCTGCACTTCAGAAAAATAAATGCCGAACAAGATGGTGCCCAGGACTGAGCCCTGTGGGACACCGCTCGTGACCGGCTTAGAGTCTGACATGGCACCAGCTACTCTAACCCTGTGTGTTCTGTCCTTGAGCCAGTTTGCAACCCATCTTGTAACATATGGGTTTACATCTAAGCTGGTGAGCTTTTCTATGATGCCCGAGTGGGGTATTGTGTCGAACGCTTTTGCTAGGTCAAGGTAGGCTGTGCGAACTGCCTTACCCTCATCAATGGCCTTAGTGACTGTTTCGAAAAAGTCGACCAAGTTCAAGAGGCAGGATCTGCCCTTGACAAAGCCAAATTGAGTAGGATCCAGTGTCTGTAGGTCCTCAATGTCTTTATTTAGGAGTTCCATTATGATCCTCTCCATAGCTTTTCAGACAAGGCTCGTCAAGCTTATGGGGCGGTAATTTCCAGGGTCCGTAGAAGCACCGCCTTTGTGGAGTGGGACCACAGTTGCCATACGCCATTCTTTGGGTACGTATCCTGTAGTAAGGCTAAGATTAAACAGCAGCCTTATGTGTGGGTTTAGTTCCTCATTGAGTTAGTGTAGCACACAGCCGGGGACACCGTCCAGTCCCATTGATGCTGTGTTTTTTGCTTTAGAGAGAGCAGCTCTCACCTGGGCATCTGAGATGTTTGGGAGGCTAGACTCTGGTGGGATAGATATTTCTCCTTTTGGGGGGGGAGGGGAGAAATTTGCACTGAACCTGTCTGCCAGTATGTTGGCAATGTCTGTGGGTTCAGTGATTTTTTTTTTATCATTTTGGACTAATTCTGAGCATATCTGGGAGTTTCCACCCAGGTTTCTAACATAGCTAAAGAAGGCCTTATGATTGTCTTTTGTGTCATTAGCGATTTTTCTCTCAAAGTTGGCCTTGGATGATTTTATGAGTGATCGTAGTTTTTTGCTAGTATTGATCAGAGATGCCTTCCCTTTTAGAGATTTTGCTCTGTCATGTAGTAGCTTTCTCCTCTTGTTGTAGAGTTTGTTTATGGCTGGGGTCCACCAGACTGGGCGCCTGCCTTTGGTGGAAAGGGTCTTGATTTTATTAGGGATTGCTAAGGAGCTGGGTTGGGTTTTGGTGCAGGTGGCACCGGTGACAGGCTGGGCAGGAGTGGATACTAGTGCTGGTGTGGCCAGTCTGGGGCAATCAGAATTGTCCTTTGTCTGTCCTGTCTTACCTTGAGCAACACTCTTGAGAGAAGGGGCAGAGGGAGAAAGGCATAGATTGAGATTCACCCAATGGAAGGATCGGGCATCCACTTTCCAGGCCCTGCTTTGAGGTGTCCTGGTGCAGAATTTGCAGAGCTGGAGATTGCAGAGGGAAGCAAAGAGATCCACCTCTGGGGTCCCCCATTTCTGGATCCGAAGGTTGAAGGTGCTGGGCTCTAATTGCCACTCGTGTGGGTCTAGGAGATTTCTGCTTAAGTAGTCTGCCAGTGAGTTTTGTTTGCATGGCAGAAATAGAGCTTGCCGATGGACCTGCATGTCCAAGGCTGAGAGACACAGGGCCACGGCTAGCCTGCAGAGTGGGTAAGAATGGGTTCCCCCCCCTGCTTGATGATGTACCACATATAACTGTGGTGTCTTTTTTTATTAGCAGATGTCCTGAAGAGAGTGTAGGGATCGTAACGCTGTTAAGAGCATTCCGCACCGCTAGCATCTCTTTGGTCAATGATGTGCAGATGAATTTGACTTGGGCTCCAGTGACCCTGAATGCATTTACCATCCATGTGTGCCCCCCAGGCATAGTCAGATGCGCCTGTGGTCAGGGTCTGGGTGGTGAGGTTGGGTAAAGGGCAGTCTCCTCTTGTGGTTGCATGCGTCTGCCACCAAAGAAACTGTTCTTAGGGTATGATAGTAATGACAGTTTCCAGGTCCTGAAACGGTTGGCACCAAAGACTTTAAGTACCACTGAAGTTTCCTTATATGCAGTCTTGCATATGGAATTAGAAGTATAGATGAGGCTATGAACCCTAGAGCCTGCAGAATTTTTCTTGCAGATAGCTGGGTTCTTGTGGCCATTTGTTTTAAGTAGGCAGCCAGATAAAATGAAGTTATGTACTACCATAATGTTCCATCTGAGTAGGTAACTTAATTTGTCAGCAACCTGTGGGTATCGGATCCGTCCTGGATCCGAGCCGGCAGCTTTCCAAGCTAGAGATCAGAGCTCCAAGCTCTTCCCCCTTACCCATAATACCCTGCTATCTCCCTCCACTCCTCAGATAGAGTTTGCCTAATTACCAGACAATACCAAGACAAAATACCTGAACATCCTAACCTGATGCATACCAAGACTGAATCATTCTGGCAACGAAAGCCAGGTTAGGGGGAAGGAAGGGGGGGGGGGGTCGGTTGCTGACAAATGAAGTTACCTACTCAGATGGAATGTTATGGTGGGTACATAACTTCTTTATCTGAAGTAGTTAACTTCATTTCATCAGCAACCTGTGGGACAGAGTCCCCAGCTACCAAAAAACTTGGGTCACCAAGGAAGAATATTCCGGAGCACTGCAGAGCCAAAGGCCGCCCTCCCTCTGGATATCAGATCTAATTTACAATGCGAAATAAAGGAATGAGAAGAAGCCCAAGTAGCCGCAGAACAGATGTCATCCAAGGGAACTCTTGACCAAAATGCAGCAGAGGTAGCCATAGAACGGGTAGAATGAGCATGAACCCCCAAGGGCTCCGGCCAACCAGAAATTTTGTATGTGAGCAAAATGCAGTGAGATATCCATCTAGCTACAGTCACTTTTGTTACTGGTTTACCCAAGAATGGCTTAGCAAAGGAAACAAAGAGCTGCTCCGACTTGCGAGAGGCAGCTGTTCTGTGCACGTAAAAGCGCAATTGTTTATGCACATCTAATGAATGTAGTCTGTACTCCCCCTTATTCTGATAGTTAGGGAAGAAAACAGGCAGATTAATGGATTGGTTGATGTTCGCCTCGGAAGCCACTTTAGGTAAGAAGGATCAGTCCTGAGAGATGCTCTGTCCTTATGAAAGATAAGATACGGGGGTTTAGTACAAAGGACCTGAAGCTCAGATACCCTTCTAGCTGAGGTAAAAGTCAATAGAAGCTACAGGCTCAAAGGGAGGACCAGTTAGAGCCTGAAGAACTTTTAGTTATGTACTCACCATAACTTCAGATGTTTGGGATCCATCTCGCCTACATTCTGACTGATGGGTTCGGAGCCGATCCCTCGGCTCCGACTCGGCACGCTTATGCCAAAGAGCGAAGTCTCTTATTGGCTGAGCTTACTATATCCCAGGATGCACCACTACCAGTCCCCCCAGATCTAGTTTGTCCGCATACACGCACACATGCACGCTCTGATTATATAACATCGTCAGATGAACAAGATAAAACAGTAGAACTCAAACCGTTCAATCTCTTCTGATCTCCAAGGCAGGGGGAAGGAGGGTGGGTATTAGGAATGTAGGCGAGATGGATCCCAAACATCTGAAGTTATGGTGAGTACATAACTAAAAGATGTTATGTGATCCTATCTCGCCTACATTCTGACTGATGGGACAGCGTCCCTAGCACCTGAATCCTGGGTGGCTCACTGGAAAACACTCCTGAGTACCGTGGAACCAAATGATGCTCGTCCTTTAGATGCCACATCCAATTTATAGTGGGAAATGAAAGTGTGCGGATTGGACCAAGTAGCCGCAGCACAAATCTCCGATATAGCGAGCTTGGAATGAAAAGCTATAGAAGTAGCCATAGCTCTGGTAGAGTGAGCTTTGATAGATGTTGTAAGTTGCTTATTCGAAGAAGAATAAGCCTGAGTTATGCAATCTCTAATCCATTTGGAGATAGTAGCTTTTGTGATGGTTTTACCCAATTTATTGTCTGAGAAGGACACAAACAACTGGTCTGACTTACGAAGTTGCTGAGTCCTGTCTAAATAGAAGCGCAATTGCCTGTAAACATCCAATTTATGGAGAGTGTATTCTGCTTCATTGGAGAATTTTGGGAAGAAAACTGGTAGCTCTATAGACTGGAGACAGAGATTAGAACAGACCTTAGGGACAAAGGATGGATTAGGCCTAAGTGATACTCTATCCTTGTGGAAAATCAAGTACGGTGGTGTAATAGACAGGGCTTGAAGCTCTGAAACTCTTCCTGCAGAAGTAATTGCAACTAAGAAGGCAGTTTTCCAAGACAGATATTTTAACTCACATGTAGCAGCCGGTTCGAAAGGGGAAGATGTCAATGCACGAAGCACTAAATCTAGATCCCACGGAGGGGCAGGATGAAAAACTGGGGGTCTTAACAGACCCGCACCTTTAATGAAAGTTTTGCATAGTCTGCTACTAATCAATGGAGGATCCATGGACTCGTGAAATTTAGAGATAGCCGCTAGTTGGACTTTAATAGTAGAGACAGAAGATCCTTGATTAAACAGGGATGTTAAGAATTTCAAAACCTCTGGGATAGGAGCAGTGATAGGGTCTAAGCCCCTGAGTTGAGCCCAGATAGCAAACCTCTTCCACTTACTGAGGTACAATTTCTTAGTGGTGGGTTTGTGGGCCGAAGATAAAATGTGAATAACTTCCGGGTCTAATGTGTGACTTCTGACTAAAGTCGGAAGTGGAGGAGCCAAGCTGTCAACTTCAAGGAGTGAAGGGACTGGTGCTGTTGTCCCGACTGATGAATTAACAGGTCCGGAATTAGGTCTAAAGTCCACGGATCGTCCACCGCATGTTTCTTCAGGTAAGGAAACCATACCGGACGAGGCCAGTATGGGGCAATCAGTATCATTGCGGACCCCAATTGAGAAGCTTTTTGAATGACTTTGGAGAGAAGTGGTATCGGAGGAAAGGCATAAAGTAGCCCTGTTGGCCAAGGTTGTGCTAGAGCATCCATAGCTGGTTCCCCTTGATGTGGAGTCAAGGAGAAGAACCTTTTGCACTTCGTGTTCAGTGGTGTTGCAAAAAGATTGCAGCACGGCGTTCCCCATCTCCTGAAAACCTGAGCTGCTACTGTTTCGTTTAGTGACCACTCGTGAGGAGAGAGAATTGTCCTGCTCAATTTGTCTGCCAATATATTTGATTTCCCCGGAATGTGGGTCGCTACCAAGAAGCGGTTGGTAGCTACAGCCCATTCCCACACCCTCATGGCCTCTCTGCAAAGGGGGTAAGATCTGGTCCCTCCTTGTTTGTTCAGATACCAGACCACCGACATGTTGTCTGTGTGAATGGCGATGATGCCCTGAGGAAGAAACTTGTGTAAGGCCTGTAGGGATAGAAGTACAGCCCTCATCTCCAACACATTGATGTGGAGAAGAGCTTCGTCTGGAAGCCAGGAGCCCTGAACTAACCTGCCCAGACAATGCCCCCCCCACCCTATCTGGGAGGCATCTTTCGTCAGGGTAACCACTGGAGAGGGAATAACAAAGGGGCTTCCTTGATTTAGATTGGATGTCTGAAGCCACCAGCGAAGGTCCCGTTTGCATGTTTCCGTAATCATGATGTGATGATTGAGGGGAAGATCCTGAAAGGACCATTGAGTTGACAATAGCCACAGAAGAATCCTCATGTGCAATCTTGCCAGAGGAACTAAAAGAACCGTGGCAGACATTGAACCTAAAACTTGTAGAACCATCCTGGCTGGGGCTTTGGATCTCGAGACCAGAGCTTGAACTTGGCCCTGTAAAGTTTGGATCCTTTCGGCAGGAAGAAAGACGCATCAATTTTGAGTCTATCTCTGCTCCTATGAACCTTATGCGCTGAGAGGGCAGCAAGACAGACTTTGACCAATTGAATGTAATCCCCAGGGTAGCACCTAGGGAGATGGTGGCTTTGAGGTTGTCCATTAGTAGATGCCTGGTGGTGGCAGTCAGGAGCCAGTCGTCCAGATAGGGAAACACTTGGAATCCAAGACTTCTCAGGTGAGCCGTCACTACCGCCAAACACTTGGTGACCACCCTGGGGGCTGTGGTGAGACCAAAGGGCAGAGCACAAAATTGGTAATGACTGACTCCCAGGCTGAAGCGCAGATACCTCCTGGACGCCTGATGTATCGGTATGTGATAATAGGCGTCCTTGAGGTCTATGGAGCACATCCAAACATCCTTCTCCAACAATGGGAGAATGGATTGTAACGTGACCATTCGGAATTTGGATTTCGTGACGGATTGGTTCAGTCTGCTGAGATCCAATATTGGTCTCAGGTCCCCTGTCTTTTTTGGCACTAAAAAGAACCTGGAGTAATTTCCGGATCCGATCTGGTCTGTGGGGACCGGTTGGATGACTCCTTTTCTAGCAGCTTTAAAGCTTCTGCGGCTGCAATTTCCCTTTGACTGGGTGGTGGGTCCGGGATTTTCTTGGACGGTGGTGGTGAGTATGTGAATGGGATGGTGTAACCTCCGGCAATGATCCGAAGCACCCATCTGTCCTGAGTGATTGACTCCCAGGCTTTTAGGTGCTTGGCAAACGACACCCGACTGGCTCCGGAGCAGCACAGCCGGGCAATCCCTCATGATGTGTGGGAGGCTGAAGAGCCACGAAAGGACTCGCGGTCTCCAGAATTGCGGGGCCCTCTGCCGCCTCTGGGACGGCGTCTCCCAGAAAAATTTCCGTCCTCTGCCTCTGGAAGGAAATCTTCCTGCTGTTGAGGAAAAAACTTACGTGATTTCCGGAACCACATCTTCCCCCCTCCTTTGGCCTTGGGATAAGGCCGAAAGGGAGTGGAATAATGGGCACCTACGGCAGATAAAGTTTTTCCCTCTTGCTCACAGCGGGTAAGGGTGTCTTTAACCTTGGGTCCAAACAAAGAGGACCCATCAAAGGGAGCGTCGGAAGGAAGACTTGAAGGCCTCCGCAAACTGACACAAGCGGAGCCAGGCTTGTCTCCGTAGAGCCACGCCTGTGCCTGCCGCTCTACCCGCCCCTTCGGCCGCATAGGAAATGAGCCTCATGGACGAGTTAGAAATTGACGTAAGGATAGCCAACTGAGAGCTAACCGACTGGGCTAGCTGCTCAGGTAGGTTACCCGAGAGGGAATCTGACAGCTCCTTGACCAGATCCCTCTGAAGCCTGGTAAAATGTGCCAAATAATTCAGAGACCTTAAAGTAAAGGCCGCTGAAGTCAGGGTGCGCTTCCGTACCTGTCCATGCTCCTAGACTCCTTATTAGAGGATGGACGGACGTTGAAGCCTCTGCCACGTCCTGTTGTGTAGCAGATGCCACCACCATGGCATCTACAGCCACGCCTTTAGTGAGGAACTCCTTCTCGGGTGGGGCAGACAAAAATTTATTAGGACGAGAAGGGACTGGTTCCACGGTATCTGGATGTTCCCACGCCTTCGACAAACTAAATCCAGAAGCTCGAAGGGCGGAGACACCCAGGAGGCGGAGGGCTGAGCCCCAAAGGCCTTGAGGAGCACTGACTCATCAGCAGAGGGGTTTGGATATCCAGCCGCCTCGTTGTTTGAGGATCTCTAAGATGTCTGCAAATGAGACATCATCCGAGGACGACTTCGGGGACCCCTCCGCATCATCAAGATCAGTGTCCGATGTAATAGACTTGGGGGAGTCCACGTGCTTCCTCTTGCACGATCTCTTCCTCGGGGGTTCCTCCGAAGACAACTCCGAAGAACCCTCAGGAGGAGGGGAACCCCAATGGGGGTAACCTCAGGCCCAGGGGCTCCGCTGCCTACGGACAGGGGAACTGCCAAAGACCCAGTCTCCACGCCCAGGGAAGGTGCCGGTAAAGCCGGAGAGATGGCCGAAGACTTGGCCAAGGCACTCCTCATAGCCCTGAAAGCCGGACCCCCAGAATCCTGGGAGTGTCCAGTCTCCGGAGCCATGATAGCAGACGGCAATCCCGCAGCTGAAGCACCGAGAGGGAGGCTCGGAACCGAAAGCATAGGTCCCGAACGAAGAAGTCCATGTACCAAACTCGGACCCGAAGGCCCGGGTTGGAGTAAGGGTCGGAGCCGACCCTAAGATCTCCACCGGCTCCAACAGCATCTGCTCAGACGGAGCCGAAGCGGTCGGAGGAGGAACAGCCATGGGATAGGCATGGGCTATCGGCTCCAAAGCCAACTGGGTCGGAGCCGAAACAAATTTTTGAAAGACTGGGGACTGGAACAGTCTTTGGAGCACCCTGTCTATATCCGAATCAGACATCCTCGAGGACTTAGAGGATACTGAACGGGTTCGAGAAGGCCTCTCCAACGGCCCCAAAGGACTAGGGGACCGGCTCCGAGGAGACTCTATGATTATCGGCGCCGAGGGAATACCCACAGTAGATTCCATCGGTGCCGAGGAGGACTTCGGCGCCGAGGAGGAAGTGTCTGAGCGGGCAACCTTAGTCGGCTCGAAACCAGTGGAGCCGGCGAAGGTGACCCGCCTCGATGCCCCAGCCATCGGCTCCAAGCCCGAGGAGTCGAGACTGGTGGCATCGAGGCAGACCGCCGCCTCTGCTCCGAAGTCCTTGGAGCCAAGGAGAAGCCTGCCTATGTCTTTGGCGGCCGGATCCGACGGACTGGTCGGAGACGACACCTTCTTCTTTTTGGTTGGAGAAGGAGAGGATGCTAGAGCTTCTTCGAAGGAGGGTTTGATTAAGCCTTTAAGAATAAGCTTATTTTTCCTCTCCTGGAGGACCCTAGAGGAAAAAGCGTGACACACGCTGCATGACTCCTGTAAATGTTTTGCACCCAAACAATAAACACAGAGAGTGGTCATCTGTGATTGACATTTTAAAATTACATTTGGTGCATTTTTTGAAGCCCGAAGGCCTAGGATTTTGTGACATTATGACCAAAAATGCAGTAAGAACACACAATCCAAATTTAACTTTACTTAACTGACTCTACAAAAAATCAGTTTAGAACTGCCGGTTTAACAATCCGAACAACAAGAAACCTAAGGGGATCTGAAATCCCAAAAGTTTGAGAGGGGTTAACTGACCGGGAAAGGCCCTACAGATAAAGGAGGCCTGAAATCAGCAACAACACCCAATCACTCAACAAGTTTCCACAAAAAACTTTCAATCACTACACAAAGCACAGAGTAGCCGTTAAAACAGCTTTTATGACAGGAAAAAACAATTTTCTGACAGAAAAAAGTAAGTAAAATTTACTACTCAGCTCAGCCAGCTTGAGACCACGTCTTCGCTAGTTAGCGGCAAACGAGATCTGGGGGACTGGTAGTGGTGCATCCTGGGATATAGTAAGCTCAGCCAATAAGAGACTTCGCTCTTTGGCATAAGCGTGCCGAGTCGGAGCCGAGGGATCGGCTCCGAACCCATCAGTCAGAATGTAGGCGAGATAGGATCACATAACATCTAAGGTTAGGTCCCATGGAGGAACCGCATTCTTGACAGGAGGTCTTAAAAGGTGCCCTTTAAGAAAGTCTTACAGATCTTAGTGGAAGCTAAAGGACCAAGACTGTCCCCGATGTAGAAGTGGGAAATTGCCACCATTTGAACCTTCACAGTAGAAGAACTGGCCCCCTGATGAAAAATGCGAGATAGAAATTCAAGTACTGCTGGAATGCAAGCCGTAAAAGGGTCCAAATTCCTACTCCAGGTCCAGATGGAAAAACTGTTTCCATTAACTGTTGCAGACCTTCCTGGTAGAAGGCTTATGCGCTGCCACCAGGATGGATTTAACTACGGACGAGATACCAGGAGCCCTAGCCACTAACTGAACTGGATCAACCAAGCAGAGAGCTTGAGGTCATCCAGATTCTGAGTTTTCAATCCCGAAGGATGAGAGATCAAATCCGGAATGGAATCCAAGATCCAAAGAGGAGCTATGAGATGAGACCGTAGGTACGGGAAACCAGGTTTGACAAGGCCAGAATGGAGCTATGAGGATAACCTTGCTCCCCAACCGAACTTTCTGTAAGAATTTTGTCATTAATGGGAGAGGAGGATAAGCGTAAAGACCGGATGGCCAAGCATGAACTAGAACATCTCTGGGACTCTCCCCCAGCGGTGGAATTAGAGTGAAAAACTCGCTGCACTTTGCGCTCAAAGGCAATGCGAAGAGATCACAGCAAGGTTAACCCTATTTGAGGAAGATCTGTTTCGCTACTAAAGGGTTCAGAGACCACTCGTAAGGCAAGAGGATAGTTCAACTCAGCTTGGACGCTAAAATGTTGGACCGACCCGGAATGTGTGTTGCTAGCAGAACACGGCTGGTGGATATCGCCCACTCCCAAACTCTCATGGCCTCTCTGCAAAGAGGGTAGGACCTGGTCCCCCCGTTTGTTGATGTACCAGACGACTGACATGTCTGTCTGAATTGCAATAGTCCCAGGAGGAAGAAGGGCATGGAGAGCTTGCAACACTAGAAGCATTGCCCTCATCTCCAGAACATTGATATGCAGAATGGTCTCAGAGTCCACTTGCCTTGGACAGTTCTGAACATGCAATACCCCCCCACCCCAGGCGGGAAGAGTCAGTGGTCACCGTGGCTTGGGGTTGAGGCATTAAAAACGGCCGCCCTTCCCGAAGCTCTCGGGAATGGAGCCAAAGTAGGGAGTCCCTGCAAACTCTGCCGAGGGGAATCTGTTGATAGCTGCTGCCATGGACCCTAGGGCTCTCAGGACCAATTCCGCTGGTGGGGCCGGAGATTGTAGAAGTGCCAAGACGTGGAGTTTTAAGTTGGAGTCTGTCGTATGTCAAGAAGGCCTTGGACTGAAGTGTCTATTCTGGCCCATATGAAGTCCAGGACCTGAACAGGCTGAAGGAACGATTTTTTGTAATTTACAGTGATTCCCCAACTGGTGGGCCAAGAGCAGGAAGCAATCCCTGGCTGAGCATAGTAGATGCCTGGTGGGGGCGGCGAGGAGCCAGTCGTCCAGGTAAGGAAAGACTTGTATTCCCTGAAGCCTCAGGTGGGCCGCTACAACTGCCATGACCTTGGTGAACACCCTGGGGGCTGTGGTGAGGCCAACAGGGAGGACCCTGAACTGATAATGACTGGCCCCCAACCGAAAGCGGAGAAACCTCCTGGATCGCCTGTCCGTCCATGAGAATGTGGTAGCATGCATCCTTGAGGTCTATGGAGCACATCATGTCGTTCTCTTGCAGAAGGGGGAGAATAGATTGAAGAGTGACCATCCAGAATTTCTCTTTGGCAATGAACAGGTTCAATGTAGACAGGTCGAGAACTGGTCTCAAGTCCCCTGTCTTTTTTGGCACCAAAAAGAACCTGGAGTAATTGCCCGACCCGGATTGGCCTGGGGGGACATGCTGGATGGCTCTTTCTTAGCAGCTTCTTTATTTCTAAAGCCGCCGCCTCCCTCTGACTGGGTGGATCATCGGGGAGGCGCCTCAACTGAGGGGGAAGATTTATGAAGGGGATAGAGTAACCTCTGGATATTATTCGGAGCACCCAGCGATCTGTCGTGATGGACTCCCAATGTGCTAGGTGTCCCGAGAAACGCCCCCCAACTACCTCCAGAGAGGAGCAGTCTGACAACCCCTCAGGGTTGCTGAGCGGGTCGGTTGGAAAAAGGTTCCCTCGACCCAAAATTCTTCGGCCCCCCTCGGCCTCTGGGCCGGCGTCCACCTGGTCCTCCCCTGCCTCTGAAAGGACGAAGGGTCCAGAGCGTAACGGGACTACGGAGATTTCCGGAACCACATCTTTTGTCCTCTCTGGTTCCTGGAAAAGGACCTTTGAGGAGCAGAGAAGCGGATTCAGATGGCAGACAGCGTCTTCCAGTCTTTCGCGCTCTGGCGCAGTGTATAGTGGTCTTGCCAAACAGCATAGGACGCCTTGAAGGGTTCCGCAAAGTCTGAGACAGGTGTGACGTCGTAAGGGGATGCCTGCTCCACTGGCTCTAGCTGCCCCCTCCGTGGCATGGGAGAGAAGCCGCATATATGCGTTGGATATCTTCCCACTTCCTCCAAGTCAGTCAGTGTCTTCCATGAGGGACATGGGGGAGTCCAAGTGCCTCCTCTTACACTTTCGTTTGTGAGGGACCTCCTCGGCGGGACTGTCCGAAGAGGGCTCACCAACGGGGTCAAGCTCCTCTACAGGAACTAGCTGGGACGTAGACGCAGGCTGTCCCTGGGGCCGGATGATGTAAGACAGGCCCATCTGCGAGGGAATGGCAGGTGGATCCATAGCACGAGCTGGGGACCTCGAGAGGACCCTCTCCACCACGTCGAAAGCTGAAGGTGAACCACTCCCCCTGGGATCAGAGAGCAGCCCCCTCGGATCAGATGTGTGCATTGGCGCCGGAGTGATCAGATCTGAAAGGGAAGCGTGCTCTGACCGCATCGCAGCCGAAGACACACTCACCCCTCCGGATCAGAGGCTCGGCTCATGGCCCCGAGAGCTCGGATCTCAAAAAAGACCCGAAAAACTCGAAGGTAAGGCCGGCGAAGTAGCGATTACTATCAGTGCAGACTCCCCAGCTCCGAGGCTACTCAGATCAGACTGCTCCAAAACCCAATAATGGATCGGAGAAGGAGCAATAGGGGCAAAGAAGGGGGCCGAGCTCACCCCCTCCGGCAAGAAACGTGGGGAACGGAGCAGAGAGGGCGGGGACCCAGGAACCTTCAAAGGGAGAACACAGCTGCTTAGCCGGCGGGGCCGAGGGGGCTGAGTCGACCTGCCGCTTGTGGCTCTTATGCCTCCCCCTGTCTGTCTCTCTCTTTCTCCATCTCTATTTCTCTTCTCTTTCTTTCTAGGGTCCCTCTCTCCCTGGGACACAGTGGGAGAGAGTCCCAGCCAGGGTAGCAGGAACCATTGGCTGAACAGTCGCAGCCGCGACTGGCACCACTGAGGGAGAGGAGGAAGAAGTAGAATCTGCGGGTAACAGTCCCGGGTAACAGTCCCACTAAGATTAACTTGTTCCAACTGTCTCTCAGAGCCCGGGGGTTAAAGGCAGCACATATCTGGCAGCCTGATGTCAAATGTGCAACCCCCAGGCAAAGAAAGCCCTCAGTGTGGCCATCGGCTGGGGACAGCTTATGGCCACAAAGCATTTGGAAAAGATGGCCTTAGGCTGTGCGATTGTGTAGACATGGCCAAACACACAGATAAGGGGAAGGGGAAGGGGAATACACTAAAGTTACATCAAACTAAACTAAACTAACGGATCAACTATCACACACTTTTTAAAATGGCAAAAAGGTAGAGAAAATTCCTATACTTATCTTACCTAATCACAAGGAGCTAGTCACTCGTGCTTATAGAAGCCGCAGCAAACAAGATCTGAGGACTGGAGGGAGGTAGCAGGGTATTATGGGTAAGGGGGAGGAGCCTGGAGCTTGGATCTCTAGCTTGGAAAGCTGCCGGCTCGGATCCAGGACGGATCAGATACCCACAGGTTGCTGATCAAATGAAGTCAACTACTTCAGATACTTGTTTTTCTGTTTTGAAGTGAGGAATGCCATCTGGGGATGTTGTGTCCAAGCTTGCTTCCAGGAAAACAATCTTGACTGCGTACCAGTTTTGATTTCTTTTCGTTGATGTACCCCAAGGAAGTGACGTTTTTCACAAATATCAGGTGCTGCAACGACAATTCCTGACTGTCCGCCCGATTTAGGCAGTCGTCCAAGTACAGGTAAATTTGGATATTACTCTGCCTGCAATATGCAATGGCTGCAGCCAAGCATTTTGCGAGTACTCTGGGTGCAGTAGACAAGCCAAAGGGAAGTGCAGAGAACAGATAGTGCATTGATCCGGTCCTGAAACAAAGAAAGATACTTCTTGCAAGACTCCCTTATAGTAATGGGCAGATAAGGCTTCTTTTAAGACTAGGGTGACTAACCAGGCATCCTTGGCAAGCATGGGTAGGAGCTTGTTGCAGGGTAAGCATTTTGAATTTTGATACGGCCACGAAGATGTTGAAAATTGAAAGATCCAGGATTGGGCGCCAAGAACCCGCTTTTCTGGGTACCAGGAAGAGTCTGGAATAGAAACCTTGACTTAATCGTTCCACTGGAACCGGCTGAATAGCTCTGATGGACAGCAGGGATAGAACTTACTTTTGAGCCTCTGCCCACTGGTTTGGAGAAAGATCTGGGAACCCTCTTGGGGTTGGCAGTGAGTGGAAGTAAAATTTGTACCCCTGGGATACAATGTTGAGGACCCATCTGTCTTGTGTGATGGCCATCCTGTTCTTTGCATGAAGGGCAAGTTTTCCTCCTAGAGGCACAAGCAATTGGGCAGAGGTGGGGAGTGGAGTGGGGACGTCACTGCAAGTTTTTCCATAGGGAGGTGGCTTACCACTCCCTGCTTTAGGGGTGGGGGCACTCCATTGCTTAGATCTCTGCACACCCTGTGACTGTAATATGGGTGGTCCGTTTCCCCTGGGTCTGTTTTGAGATGGCCTGGAGGGGGCTGGAAAGAACCAGTGTTTGGAAGGACAATGCCTACTGAATCTAGGGGGTTGTACTTGTAAGAATTATTTATTTAATAGTCTGCAGAAACTTCATGTTTTCTTCCATCTTTTTAAGAACCTCTTCTGCTTTGGTGCCAAACTTTTCTTGTTCAAAGGAGCGTCTAGCAACTCTGATTTGACATGGTCTGGCAAGGTCTGCTCCTTAAGCCAAGCATGTCTTCTCAGTACAGAACCAGTGACTGCTGCCCGGCAAGATGCCTGTAGGGCATCAAAGCCACATTGCAAAGTTTGCTTGCTGACTTGGCTTGCAGAGTGCATAAGCTCCTGCAATTCCTTGTTTTCTGCACAGTCTGTAAAGGCCATCATTTTTTGTTTAATAAGTTGCATATGTTGCTGGTATTTCAGCATGTGAAACGGACAACTGAATGCCCTAATAGCAAGGGTAGCAGAGGTATATACCTTCTTACCCCATCTATCCGAAGCTCTGGAGTCCCTGTCCGAAAGGGTGGGATTCTTGGCTGTAGTTACCTTGATACCTTTAGGCCCCTGGGAAATTATCTCTGGGTCAGCAGTAGGATTCTTGAAAAGAAATTTATGAGTGTCAGGTACTCTGTAGTACCTGTCTTGTTTCCTAGGGGCAGAAGGTAAGCCATCAGGAGTAAGACTGGATTCCATGAAAGCATTAACCACCTCCAGGACTGGGGGGGGGGGGGGTTAGCTTAAGGCCTGTGCTGCGGCAAATCTAGAAATTCTCAGTGTCTCTTTTTGGACTGGGGATAGTCTTGGCATTCCCAGTGGAAATGCTCTCAGGTTTCACCAAAAGAAAAAAAATCCTCTGGAGGGGAAGCATAGGGAATGGATTCCTCTGCATCTGAATCCTCAAGCAGGTAAGGGTATGTCTTCATAATCAGATACCTCAGAATCAACCGACTCCTAGTCTGTTGAAGCTGCACAGGACTGGTCTCTCTTCCTCTTAGTAGGGGAAGGCCAACTTCCCCCAATTACTATAATAAGGTCTTGAGCCATTCTAAGCATTTGTCTTAGAGGCATGGAAGGATGTGCATGTGCTTTGGTAGTCTGTTTTCTCGGTGTAGCGCGTACTCATGGCCTAAGAAACTCGGTAGTTTTAGATAAAAAAAAAAAAGTTGTCGTTTTGAGTCTAACATCGGGTAGTGCGAAGAACTACTTCAGAAGCTGGTGCCTGCACAGTGGCTCCGGACCCATCCAAGGTAGAGACATCCGCAGTTTCCATAGTAGAGTCTTGTGGCATACCAGACTCCGAATGGGTCTCTGTAGAGGCTTGGAAATCCACAGAAGCGGGCATCAGAGGCTGTGAAAGTGCCTCACTGAGTACCGGCGAACTGACAACTAGCTTAGCTGAAGCATCGTCGGCAGCTTTGGACTATGCAGGCTGTCTTTATCCTTACATTTTTTCAGAATATCGGTAGTCGGATGGCTTACCGAAGCCATTTCGGAATAAGGAGTTTGATCGCAAAAGAATTCAGCAACAAAAAGAGCCCGACGACGGATGGTTCGGGCATTGAACAAAGCACAAAACCAACAGCGAGGTACATTGCGGTCTGGGCCTAAACAGGCGACTCAGTAAGAATGAAATCTGTGTGGTATTTGCTTTCTACAGGCAAGACAATTTTTTAACTTCTGACATCGGTTGGTGCAAGAAAAAAGGAACCCCCAATGGGGTACTTCTCTTTAGAAGACTTCAGGATTATTCAATTTGTAAACAATTCAGGTAGCGGCCGACTTGGCACTGGTGAACTGCTTCTGCTTCGGGCTCTTTGGCATGAAAGACTAATGTAACGGAGTAGTCTGCCTGTTTTTATACGCCCGTTTTTATACCCCTGACAACCAGACTTCCGTACTGGAGCGACAGCATCCGACACAGAAATACTAAGTCTCTGGTATTCGGGCCGACTGAGGGCTACCTGCAGGCAGACAACCCAAGTGTGATGACTGCAACAGTGAAACACGAAGATCAGCAGCAATGATGTCCTCTCCAAGCAATATTTCTATGGCGGTTTTAAGGACTGTGCAAGCTTCACAGTTTTACATGGTCTGTTGCCAACTTTTGTGCTTGTAACATGTGGTGCAACTTAAATTTTGTTGCAGAGATGAGAGATGAGGGAAAACATATGCCAAAACCTGAATCTGGTTATAGGTTTTGTGAAGAAAATATTTCATCAGGGGTAAATGCACAGGCTTCATATGTTAATTTATGATGGATACGGAGAGTACTCTGCCTAAAAAGGTTACGATATACAGTACAGACACACTGGCATTCCTGGGCAAGTGCAGTGGAGTATCTTGCTGACCATCAGCACATAATAAAATATGCACTTGTACAGCACAAGTACATCTGCTGCAGCCACAACAAAAATGGATGGAGTTAATCCTTTAGAAAAAAATACTGCTCACATGAGCAGCACTCACAGCATAATAGCTCAATGTTTTTCTTTCGGCTTTTCCCGGTTAGGGGTCGCCACAACGGAACTCCGGTCCGCTAATGACTGGCATTCAATTTTTACAGTGCCGAGGTGCCAGCCCAATGCCCAACCTTCAACGAAGGCACACTCATTCATGCATGTCTTTCGAACACAATTCGACCACGGGGAGGACATGCAGACTCCACACAGAAGGCGCTCCAGCAGAGAATCTAACGGGAGAACCTCTTGCTGTGAGGAGACAATGCTACCGCCGCAGCTTACAGCATAATCCAGAACACAGCAGACTCCCAGATATGCTGTCTTGCCATAACGTTCTGTGTTGTTTATCCTTTTTTCATTCATCACTGATGGGTTCGGTTCTGACCCCTCCTAACACAGTCGTCGGCCTCTTTACCAAGCTCGCACCAGCCAAAAAAACTTGAGCCAAGTGTCTACCCAGAATGCCCTTCTTGTTACCTCGGATCAAGAAGTAAAGCCGAAGCCACTTCTGTGCAAAAAACCCTAGGACACCACTTAGACCCAAAGTATCTCCCAGGAGCCTTTGGAGGGGGAAGGAGGGTGGGAAGTACCGAATGGAAAGATGAACACCACAAATGGAACACAGATGGAACGTTATGGTAAGACAACTTTATCTGATGTTGTTCATCTTTCCATTCATCACTGATGGAACAGAATCCCAAGCTATCTTGAGGTCCATGGATGGCCTATATGGAAGAACATTCCTGAATACCACGGAGCCGAAGGCAGCTCTCCCTCTGGAGACAAAGTCCAACTTGTAAGGATTGATAAAGGTATGGGGCTTAGCCTAAGTGGCTGCTGCACAGATGTCATCCATGGAAGCCCTGGAATGGAAAGCTACAGATGTTGCCATAGATCTAGTGGAGTGAGCTTTAACTTTTGGTATAGGTTAGTTACTGCAGGAACAGATGAAGTGTATGCAGTCGCTTAGCCATTTAGATAATGTAACTTTGGAAACGGCCTCTCCCATTCTGGGTCCAGAAAGAGAGATTAAAAGTTGTTTGGATTTACAGATAGGTTTGATCCTGTCTAGATAAAATCTCAAATTTGTCAAGGAGTGAAGGCAGCACTCAGTTGGCAAAATTCAGAAAGAACATAGGTAAATCAATGGTCTGGTTTATGGAGAATTCAGAAGAAAGGATGGATTCGTCCGAAGTGATACGCTTGTTTTTAGGAAAGACGAGATAGGGCCTCTTGATACACAAAGCCTGTAGTTCAGAGACCCTTCTGGCAGACGTGATGGCTACTAAAAACAGGGATTTCCAAGACAAAAACTTTAGTTCACACTTTGCAGCAGGTTCAAAAGGTTTTGGAGTCAAAGACTGAAAGACTAAAGTGAGGTTCCATGGTTCCACAGGCTGACAGGAGGCCTGATGCAAGAGGTTCCCTTGAGGAAGGCCTTGCAAAGGTGTAGAGAGACGAGTACCACCATCTATACTATTACAGAAATTAGAAATTGCTGCTAGGTGTACACTCGCACAGTAGAGGCAGAGGCTCCATTATCAAAAAACTTAGCCAGGTATTGAAGTACCGCATTTACTGGAGCCGAATAAGGGTTTAGCCTGTTATCCTTAGACCAGATGGAGAAGCTTTTCCATTTATCCTGATATAGTTTTCTGGTGGATGCTTTATGAGAAGCCAGAATGAGGTCTCTGACAGGTGAGAAGAAATTTGCTTGCCTGACAACTAATGAAAGTGGAGAAACCAAGCAGTCAGCTTGAGGCTGGACAGATTTGGGTGACTCAACCCTTGGGGATGAGCAATTAAATCTGGTAGAGGGTCCAGAATCGATGGCAGGTATATTAAGGGAGGTCAAAAAGGGGAACCAAACTTGTCGAGGCCAGAATGGAGCTATGAGGATCACCTTGCATCTCAACCGAACAGATTTGAGAAATTGTGGAATCAGGGGGATGGGAGGAGAAGCGTAAAGAAGTCCTGTGGGCCAATCATGTATTAGAGCATCCCTCAGTGACAAGTAGGGAGAAAAAGCTGCTGCACTTGTTTGATGGGGAGGCGAAGAGGTCGCACAAGTCCCCAGTGGCTGAAGACGTCTGTCGCCACCTCGGGGTTGAGAGACCACTTGTGAAGCATGAGGATGCATCTGCTCAGTTTGTCCGCAATCACGTTGGAGCTCCCAGAGATATGCATCGTCAGAAAGCAGCTGGAAGCTATCACCCACTGCCAAATTCTCATGACTTCTCTACATAAGGGTTAGGAGTTGGTTCCTTCTAGTTTGTTGATATACCGGACCACTGACATACTGTCTGAATCGCAATTGTCCCAAAAGAGAGAGCTGAACGAAAGGCCTGCAACGCTAACAGCACAGCTCTCAGTTCCAGAACACCGATATCTTCCCCTGGAAATGTCCCCACCCGATCAGGGAAGCATCTGTGGTCACGATGGCTCTGGGCTGAGGGCATTGGAATGGGCAACTCAAAGTTCTACATCTGGCCTCATCCACCAAAGGTGGTTCTGTTTACAGGAGTTGGTTATTCGAATCTGGTAATAGAAGGGGTGATAGTTTGGGAATCATTGACAAAGAAGGAGCCATTGCAGGATCTGCATATATAGCTTTGCTAGGAGGCACTAAATTGGGATTGAAGCTGCCATAAAACCTAGGGCCTGAAGAACTTCTCTTGTGGAGACTTTTGTTTCAAAGAGTATCACTCGAAGCTGAAGCCTCAAACAGTGGAGTCTGTGAATTGGAAGTTATACTGGACAGGACTGAGTATTGAACACTGCTCCAATGAACTCTATTCGTTGTGTAGGAGTAAGGTTTGACTTCTCCCAATGTATCATTGAGGCAATAATGCAGCACTGTTACCTGAAGATGATTGGTGGGGGTGGGTGAGGAGCCAGTCGTCCAAATATTGAAACACCCAGAATCCTTGTAGTCTCAAGTGAGCTGTGACCACTGCCATGCACTTCGCGAACACTCTGGGGGCTGTAGAGTCCAAACAGCAGAGCGTGAAATTGATAACGACTGGCCCTTAGCCAGAAGCGAAGCAGACTCCTGGAGTGTTTGCCCATTTTGATGTGGTAATGCGCATCCCAGAGATCTATCAAGCACATCCAATCACCTTCCCTTAAAAGAGGGAGAATGGACTGAACCGTGACTATTCGGAATTTGGTTTGGGTGACAGACAAGTTGCTGAGATCCAAAATGGATCCCCAGTCCCCTGTCTTTTCTGGCACCAAAAAGAATCTAGAGTAGAATCCGGATCTGTGTTGGTCTGGTGGGACTGGTTGGATGACACTCTAGACAGTTTTATTACCCCTGAAGAAGGTGCTTCTTCCCTTTGACTGGGTGGAAAGTCGGGAAGTTTTCTTGGAAGGTTTGTCTGACAAGGGGAAATGGTGTAACCTCTTGTGATGATACTCTGCAGCCAATGATTGGTGGTAATGGATTGCCATGCAGTTTGGTGCAGAGAAATGACCCCCCCCCCGACTGCTTCCAGATGTAAGCAATCAGGCTGCTCCTCAGGAGCGTTGATAAGGGTGTCCAGAGGAGGAGTCCCTGGAACCTTGGTTACGAAGACCCCCCCCCTGCCTCTGTAGGGGCATCTTCTGGAATGGTTACCCCCTCTGCCCCTGGAGGTATCACGACGTGCAGCACGTAAAGGACCCTGAGATTTTTCCCCCCATATTTTCCCACTCCTGATTCCTGGAGAAGGTACGCTGAGGATTGGGAAACTATAGGCTTACGGCAGACAGGGTCTTTCCGTCTTGCTCACACCCGACTAGCGTGTCCTTTGCTTTGGGACCAAAGAGAGAAGAAGCTTCGATGGGAGCATTCAGAAAGGAAGATTTGAAGGGGTCTGCGAGGTCACAAATGTCATGAGGCATCATGTCTGGATGCGCAATGCCTGAACCCGCTGCTCTAGCCGCCCCTTCGGCCGGATGTGAAAGCAACCTCATGGATGAGTTGGATATGAATTCCAGGGTTGCAAGCTGCAAGGCCAACTTTGTCCCTGACCTCATCAAACAACTGTCCTGCAAGTGTCCCAGAGAGTTCGGGGACCGTATGGCAAAGGTTCCTGATGCAAAAACATGCTTCCCAAGTCTGTCCACCGCCCGGGACTCCCTGCAAGGTGATCCTCAGTTAAGTCCTTGCTCGTGGCCGCCGCCACCATAGCACTGACTGGTAACCCTCTGAACCAATGGGGGTTCTCCTCGGGAGGGGAAAGAAGTTTGTCTGGTCTCCAAGGGATCGCCTCAATGGAATCAGGGTTCTTCTAAGCGTGCTGCATGACTAGCTGGACAGGTTCGTTGGCAGGCGGGGTCACCCAAGAGGTAAGAAGGCCAGGCACAGAAAGCCTTCAGGAACACAGACTCCTCAGACGAAGGGTTGGAGGGCTTCCAGTCACCTCTCTGCTCAAGTATTTCCAGGATATCTCCGAAGGAGACATCAGGAGGCGACTGACAGGACCAGTCCCCATCATTGTAATCAGTCTTCAGAGTCCTCGTGCTTCCTCTAGCACATCTTCTTCTGGGGTGGCTCCTCAGTGGGGGGGGGGGGTTCTCAGAGGACTCAGAGGAGCAGGTACCCTGAACAGGGGGTGTCCTGTGGCTTTTCTGACCGGTGTCACGGGGAGGTGGTCTGTGTTAGCTGTAACTCAGGGGGCAAAAACTGGGGTTCCAACATCAAAGGAGTGCTGCCAGAAGCAAAAGCCCTCTCCACTGCACGGAAGGCAGGCCCGCCCGAAGAGGGAAGGGAGCCCAGAACAGAGAAAGACAACTTAGGAACCGGGGTCACACCCTGCTCGGATGAGCTTGCCCCCACGGGTGGAGCCTTAAGCAGGATTGGTGTGGATGTGGCTATCAGTGCAGAGGATGGAACAGAGGAGAAACACTGCTCCATGCCATGGGTCGAAACGCCCATCACTCAATCCCCAGACTGAGGAAGAACCGAAGACCAAACGGGTAAACTCTGAGCCAGAGTGAGATGCACTGTAGGCGCAGAGGTGGTGGGTTTCAAGGATGTCAGAGCAGATGGCTTTGAAACCAGAATGGTTGAAGGAGGAGTGCAAGATGGAGTCTGTGGATAAGTAAACTCAAATCCTGCAGGTGGATGAGTCTTAGAAAGTGCGGGTATCCCCCTGGCTAACAGCTGGTCCACAAGATGCACCACATTGTGTTCAGACAGGCTCCTGGAGAGAGAGTCAGGACGTTCAATGAAAGGGCTATACACTTGGCCCAGAAATGGATCTACGGAAGGGAAGTGTCGGGTCCATGGTGCAAGGTCTACTGGCACTGAGGTCAAGATGTGAGACTGGTAGTAGAGGGGGTCAATTCCAGTGAAGACCATGTTCGGTGCCAAAGTGGCACTCGAGCTGAAACAGTTTGTTCCAAAATGGCAGCCAACGAAGTAGTCTGTGTGCCCTGAGCCGAACTGGCCTCAGGTGCCGGAGTCAAAGTAGGCATAGTAAGGCCTATAATCTGTGCCAGAGGCAGGACTGTTGCCAAAACTGGCACTGGTATTGAAGGTTTCACAATCCAGAGAGCAGAGGAAGACAGAGCCGAAGAGGCAGATTTATGCCCCGAATACAACTTTGGGTCCTTAGATTTTACAGGCTTGCCTTGATCACCCAAGGGTGAGGAGGGAACAGAGTGGGACCGTTTTTGCATTTAGTAGGAGGCGTTGAGACCTCCATCACAGAAATGGCCTCTGAAAATGGAGACTTGAGTAAACCCTTCAGAATCAATTTGACTGAAACTCTGACAAATTTCACAAGGAGGCTGCACCGAAAGGTGGGGCACTCTCAAACAGTACACACACTCATCGTGAGAATCACTACTAGTGAACTTGCCATTACACTAAGCAATGCTTAAAACCTGAAGTTCCCTTATCAGACAGGTTTAGAACGAGACACTACAAACCAGCAGTATTGATAAAGTCAAACAACATTCAAAGAAGTCACAATTATCAACACAGACATGTAGAGAAAAAAGAAAGTACAATTGTGTACACTTGCCATAAATATAGGAGTGTATTCACTGTTGCAGTCATTACTTTTGAGTTATCCCTGCCAGGGTAGCCCTCAGCTGGCCCGAATACCAGAGGCTTAGTATTTCTGCGTCAGTTGCTGGTCACTTCAGGACTGACGTCAGGTCATCAGTAGTATAAAGTAAGGCAGCCAATGCCATTACATCAGTTTTTCTTGCCCTGTCAGGAGCCCCCAAGTGGGAGCCAGGTTCCTGTGGAAAGTAAATACCAAAATATCCTTTGTAAGGAGACAGAAAAAAAGAGGGGGATGGAGGGAGGGAAACCAGGACTGCAACAGTGAATACATTCAAACATCTACATGTATGGTAAGTGTACACAACTACACTATGTTCTTCGTGTTTCACTGTTGCAGTCATCACTTTTGGATCGATTCCCAAAGCTGAGGAAAAGGGTGGAGGCAGTCAAGGAGACTAGGGGCTGGATAGGATGCCCTGCAAGACTGCAGTGGCAAAGCCTGCCCTGGATTTGGAGAAGATAGGCAGGTGGTAATGTTTGGTGAAAGTGTGAACAGATGTCAAGATGGCAGCCTCCAGTATGTCCCTGGTGGAGACTCCTCTGAGGAAAGCTGCAGAGGTGGAGGCTGCTTTGGTGGAGTGAGCCCCGACCACCTTAGGGGGAGGCTTTCCATGATGCTTGTAAGAGAAACGGATGCAGTGTGCTATCCATTTGGAAATGGTTTGAAGATGGCTTTGCCCTCTGCCCCTGCAGCAAAACTAACCAGCAACTGATCAGACTTTCTAAATGATTTAGTCCTGTCTAGATAGAATCTGTGTGTGGGTTAGGGAAAAAGGTGGGCAAATGGATTGGTGGAGAGCCACACTGGACACCACTTTGGACATGAAGAATGGGTTAGTCTTGAGGGAAACCCTGTCAGCATGGAAGATGATTAAGGGTCCACAGCCATGAGTGCTTGTAGCTCTGACAACCTTCTGGCTGAAGTGATGGCCATAAGAAAAGCTGTCTTCCAGGAGAGAAATTTTAACTCTGCTGAAGATGCTGGTTTGGAGGAGGGCAGGGTGAGCTTTTCCAACACAAAGTTAAGGTCCCAAGCTGGGGTAGGCGCTCTACTGGGTGGCCTCAAGTTGCTAGCCACTCTTAGGAATTGTTTGATCAGAGAGTGTGAGAAAAGGGGCTGCTCAGTGGGGAAATGAGCAGAGATAGCAAAGGCATGAATTTTGAGAGAGAGAGAGAGACAAAGAAAAAGACACCACACTGTGTAACAGGTCAGCTAAGTATTCCAGGATGAGAGGGAGAGCTGTGCCGTATCGGCTCCTTTAGGCTGAATCCAGGTGGAGAACCCTTTCCATTGGTCAGCATAAGATTTTCTAGTGCTGGGGTGTCTGGCCTCACGTATAACATCTAGAACCCATTTACTGAGGTTGGAAGATTGCTCAGTGGTTAGGGAATAACTAACTAAGATGCCAAATTGAGGGTCTGCAATTAGGGATGCTGAATTCTCCTTCCCTCTCGGTCAAAGAGGGTTGGGGTCTGAGAGAGATGCCATGGTGGCAGTGGGGAGAGGGTATGCAGCAGTGGGTACCAGTGCTGGCGAGGCCAGTCTGTAGCAATAAGAATGGTCCTTGGTTTTTCCTCCCTTATTTTGAGCAGTACCCTGGGGATGAGAGGTATTGGTGAAAAGGCAAAGACTGATAGATTGACCCAAGGAAAGGACAGGGCGTCCCACTTTCCAAGCCATGCAGTGATGCTTCCAGGTGCAGAACTTGCTGAGATGATGGTTGGTGTGAGAGGCAGAGGTCAACCTTTGGGGTGCCCCATTTCTGAGTTATTAGGGTGAAGGTTCTTCTGTCTAGCAGCCACTCCTGTGGGTCCAGAAGATTTCTGCTTAAGTGGTCTGCCAGAGTGTTTAAGAGAACCTGGCAGGAATTGTGCTAACAGGCGGAGTTGCATGGCAGAGGCTGTATGCCAAAGGGCCATGGTCAGCCTGCACAGAGGGTAGGAGTGAGTCCCTCCCTGCTTGCTGATACACCACATCACAATGGTGTTGTCCGTTTTGATCAGGAGAGACCCTGGGGAGAGAAGGGGCCTGAAAGCTGTCATTACGCGCTGGACAGCTAACATCTTTTTGGTTGATGTGTAGATGAATTTGCTGTTGGCTCCATTGGCCCTGTATGCACCTGCCGTCCAGGTGTGCACCCCAGGCATAGTCTGATGCGCCTGTGGTGAGGGGTGATGAGAAAGGTAGTCCCTTGTTGTGGGAGCATGCTGCTGCCCACCAAAGAAAATCTGTCCTGAGGCAAGGTATCATGGGAGTTTCCAGGTCTCAAGTGTGTTGACACCAAAGGCTTTTTAGGTACCACCGAAGTTTCCTCATATGCAATCTGGCATATGGAATGAGTAAAATGCAAGATGCCATAAACCTCAGAGCTTGCAGGATTTTCCTTGCAGATAACGGGGGTCTGGTAGCTAGTTGCAAGTAGTAGGCTGTCGGGTAAGTTTGTTTTTCTGGTGTAAGGAATGCCATCTGGGATGTTGTGTCCAGGTTTACTCTCAGGAATATAATCCTTTGGGTGGGTACTAGTTTGGATTTCTTTTTGTTGATGGTCTATCCTAGGGAGGTCAGTAGGGACTGTACAAAGGCCAGGTGCTTGAGCAGCTTTTCCAGACTGTATGCCGGAATTAGGCAGTTGTCCAAGTATGGGTAAATTTGGATATTCCTTTGTCTGCAAAAGGCAACAGCCGGAGCCAGACATTTTGCGAAAACTCTGGGAGCAGTAGATAAGCCAAAAGGAAGTGCAGAGAACTGAAAGTGAAGAGATCCTGCCCTGAAACGTAGATATTTCCTGACAGGAATGTGGAGGTAGGACTCTCTTAGGTCTAGGGTGGCTAGCCAAACATCCCTGGAGAGCATGGATAGCAGTTGCTGGAGGGTGAGCAGTTTGAATTTTGCTATCACCAGGAAGGTGTTTAGAATGGATAGATAGAGGATGAGGCACCAGGTGCCCTCTTTCCTAGGTACCAAGTCTGGATTAGAAACCTTGGCCTTTCTGTTCTGCAGGAACGTGCTCAATTGCTCTCAGAGACGGGAAAGGACTTGCTTTTGCGCCTCCGACCACTGGTTTGGAGGTAGATCTGAAAACCCTTTGGGAGTTGGAAGTGTTTGGAAGTGTGTGGAAAGAGAATCTGTATCCCTGGGACACTATATTGAGGACCCAGCTGTCGTTGGTAATGGTGGCCCAGGTGCTTGCGTGAAAGGAGAGTTTTCCTCCTACGGGTAAGTGAAGGTGAGCAGAGGGAGGGGTGGGGGAGGAGTGTCATTTTGAGTTCTTACCATGAGGGGGTGGTTTAGAACTCAGTTTTTGACTGTTTTGACCTCTGCATTCCCTGTGGCTGCTGTCTGGGGTCTGCGCTGAACTGACCTGATGGGAGCAGGAAAGGACAAGTGTTTGGAGGAGCTATGCCTGCTGAACCTGGGTGGCTGGACCTGTAAGAAACCCTTAACCATCTGCATAGATTTAGCTTTTTCTTCCATTAAGACCTCCTCTGCTTTAGTGCCAAATAAGTTGTCTTTGTGCAAGGGTGCATCCTACAGTTTAGATTAACATGGTCTGGCAAGGGCTGTTCCTTAAAGGAAAACAGGATATTAAAGCAGATTCCCCAACCTGCTGACTCTTCCAGTCCCTGTTCTTTGATGAAGCTTAAAAAAAAATCACCCTTGCAGCTTTAAAAAATAACCCACTCAACTGTTTTCCCTGTTCTGCTTCCTAGCTTTCTATACTGTTTTTGTTTCACTTTGCAAACCAACTTGAAAAACCTGTAGCTGGCTCTGAAATTATGATGTCACATCTGCTCTTGCTCTAGCTGTCGGGATGCTTCCTCCCCCAAAGTGATATAATCCCCGCCTGATTTGCATGCTGTATAGAAGAGCCAGTGTTCCTCCCACATTGTGATGTCAGACCTGCCTTATCCAGCCCACTCAACCTAATAAAACCCATGTGGTGTGTGGAACTCCTTTTCATTGTACGTGTATCCTGTCGACTGCATTTGTTTGAGGGACTAATGAAAAGTTTGGATTGCCTGCATTTTCGTCTGCAATTTTTGCTTCATTGGTAAGATAAGTCTCCCTAGTGAATTAAAAATGTAATTCTACACACAGCCCGTTTGAATGCACTTCTAGCCCTATTTTGTGCTGCCTGATATAGTTTAGGACTCTTCTGAACAGGAATACTCTCTTCCTCCCTATGAGGATTCTGCTGCTGAAGAATCTATCCCTTCAGCCTCTCCTCCTGAGGATTATTCTTTTGGGGAAACCCTGCATACCATGAGGGAGCACTTCCACTGGGAGAGCCAAGACTACTCAGAATCTAAGAAAAGGCTCAGAGACTTTCCTTTACTTCCTCAGCGCAGGCCTCTTGCTATCCCCCATTTTAGACATTGTAGATGATGTATTTTCAGAGTCCGGCCCGTCTCCTGACTCTTTACCCCCTGCACCTGTTAAGCCAGACGGATACTACAGGGTTCAAGATTCACATAAATTTCTTTATAAAAACCCTGCTGCTGACCCAGAAACCATTTATCAGGGTCCCAAAGGGGTCAAGGCTTCCACTGCAACAAACCCTATCCCCTCTGATAGGGATTCAAGGGCACTGGACAGATGGGGGAAAAAGGTTTACACTTCTGCGCCCGTGGCTGAGAGGGCTTTAAATTGTCAATTTCATATGCTTAAATATCAGCAATACTTAATGTCACTGCTTAAACAGAAAATATTAAATTCTGAATGTGCAGAAAACAAGGAAATGCAGGATTTATTGCATGCAACTGAAGTGGGAAGGCAGAGTTTGCAATGTGGTTTTGATTCTCTGGAGGCCTCTTGCAGGGCCGCTGTTACGGGTTCTGTCATTAGGAGGCATGCTTGATTAAAGGAACAGAATCTGCCTGATCATGTTAAAGCAAAATTATTAGATGCTCCATTACAACATGATACTTTGGTGTTAAAGCAGAGCAGGTGTTGTAGAAAATGGAGGACAAAGCAAAGTCTATGTAGAGAGTTAAGGATTTCTTACAAGTGCAGCCACCCAGATTTAGCAGGAACTGGCCCACAAAGAATTGGTCCTTTCCAGTGTCAGACAGGCCACAAAGAGGCAGATACAGATGCCCCAGAGGCAGATCCCAGCCCCAAGGCTCATACAGGCCTAAACAATGGGGTGCTTCTACCTCCAAAAGTGGAGAAGACAAATCACAGCTATACAGGAAACAGTCCCAATGACTTTCCTCTGCCAGCACCAAGCACTTATCTTTTGGCATCCCCCTTAGGGGGAAAACTAGCACTTTTAATTGGCACATAATCACCCAGTACAAATGGGTCTTGAATATAGTGTCTCAGGGCTACAGGTTCCACTTTCACACCCTGCCAAGGGCAAAAGGTATGCCAGACCTGCCATACAATCAATGGGCAGAGGCACAAAAGCAAGTTTCATCCCTCATGGACATGAGGGCCATTCAGCGAGTACCACAGCAAGAGCAGGGACAAGGATTTTACTCAAGACTTTTCTTGGTACCCAGAAAGGACAAAGCCTGGAGACAAAATACTGGACCTGTCTATTCTAAACACATTTCTGGACGTTCCAAAATTCAAAATGTTGACTCTGCAGCAGCTTCTGCCCATGCTGGGCAAGAAGGCTTGGCTTGTAACTTTGAACCTAAAAGAGGCATACCTGCATGTCCCAATCAGACAATCTTGCAGAAGATACCTCAGATTCATAGCTGGCTCAATAGCTGGCTCAATGCACTACCAATTCTCTGCACTGCCCGTTGGCTTATCTACTGCGCCCAGGGTCTTCACAAAATGCCTGGCACCAATAATTGCATTTTGCAGACAAAGAGGAATTCAAATATATCTTTACTTGGACGACTGCCTTATTCAAGCAGAGAACAAGGACATTCTACTAAAGCATCTGGCGTTTGTAAAAAGATTACTAATTTGCCTAGGGTACACAGTAAACGAAAATAAATCAAAAGTAGTACCCCCTCAAGAGATAATATTCCTGGGTGCAAGCTTAAATACAACTGCCCAGATGGCTCATCTCATGCCAGACAAACAAAGGCAACTGACTTCTTACTTCAAAATGTTGGCAACAGAGACCCAGTTATCTGTAAGAAAAATTCTGCAGGCTTTGGGCTTCATGGCATCCTGCATCCTGCTAATTCCATATGCCAGACTGCATATGAGGAAACTACAGTGGTATCTAAAAAAAGTGTTTGGACTCAACATTGCCACAGCCTGGAAACATTAATTACCCTCATTCCCTGCCTACAACAGGAGTTTAAATGGTGGGCACAGGCCTGTCACCACAACAAGGGACAGCCATTCACTTTACCCACAGCCAGGCAGACACTAACAACGGATGCATCAGATTATGCCTGGGGGGCCCACATGGCAGAAAAATGTATTCAGGGCACATGGCCCGCAAGCCAGATGTATCTTCATATCAAAAAGAGATGCTAGCTGTTCAAAATGCCCTGACAGCTTTCAAGGATCTACTTCATCCAGGACAACTACTGATAAAGACGGACAATACTACAGTCATGTGGTACATAAACAAGTAGGGAGGCACACATTCCTACCCCATTATCAAGTTCACCTGCAAGCACAATTCCTGCCAGGAAAGATAAATACTCTGGCAGGCGAACTAAGCAGAAACCTCATGGATCCCCATGAGTGGAAACTGGATCCACAAGGTCTTCAGCATGATAACAAGGAAATGGGGATGCCCAGACATAGATCTGTTTTCCTCCCCTCAACTGCCAACTACAGAGATTCCGCACAAGGACTTATCATAAGCAAGCATGGAAAGTGGATGCCTTATCCTTCAGCTGGAAAAACTTAGCAGTATATGCCTTTCCTCCACTGCCTCCCCTCCCAGAGGTACTCCTAAAGGTCAGGCAAGAGAAGCCAAAAATGATACTGGCCACGCCAGCACTGGTACCCATTCCTAAAGAACTTGTCTCAAGGTCCAGCCTGGACATTGCCTCAAATTCCTCACTTACTGACCCAACAAAAAAGTACAGTTGTGTATACCTACCATAAATGTAGATGTTAGAGTGTCTTCACTGCTGCAGTCATAACTGTAGGGTACTCCTGCCGGCAGGCAACCCGAGGTCGGCCAGAATATCAAAGTCTGGGTCCGGCGTCAGCTGTATCAGCAAGTACCCTGACGTCAGAACGCATGGGTATAAAGCAGACAGCCGACGCCATCTTCTCCAGCCTTTCTTGCCCCTGATGTCAGAAGTCCCCATAAAACCAAAAGGTGCCCCAAGGGAAACACAAATACACCAGAAAGGTAGTGGAAAGGGAAACAAAGTAAGCAAAAAAAAAAAGAAACAAGAGGGGTCTGGAGGGAGGGAAACGCCGACTGCAACAGTGAATACACTCTAACATCTACATTTATGGTAGGTATACACAACTGTACTATGTTCTTCGTGTTTCACTGTTGCAGTCATAACTGTAGGGTAGAATCCCAAAGCTGAGAACACGGGAGGAGGTTATGAAGAAGGAGCAGCTAGAAGACCCTGCAAAACAGCAGAGGCAAAGCCTGCCCTAGACTTAGAGTACAAAGGGAGGTTATAGTGCTTGGAAAAGGTATGCACAGAGCTCCAAGTGGCAGCCTCCAGAATGTCCGTAGTAGGAACTCCTCTGAGAAAGGCTGCTGAAGTGGCAGCTGCTCTAGTAGAATGAGTCCTGACAGTACCTGGAATCTGTTTTCCATAAAGAGAGTAACAATATCTTATTCCATGAGCAATCCATTTGGAAATAGTTTGCTTAGAAATAGCTTTACCTAGAGAACTGGAAGCAAATGAGATAAGCAATTGATCTGATTTTCTGAAATCTTTAGTTTTGTCCAGGTAAAAACGTAGTTGCCTGTGTACGTCCAATGAATGCAAAATCCTTTCCCCCTTATTTTGGGGTTTTGGGAAAAAGGTAGGAAGGTGAATAGTCCGATTTAGAGCCACTCTAGAAACTACCCTACGCATAAAAGTAGGATTGGTCCTCAAGGAAACTCTGTCCAGATGGAAGATGAGGTATGGTTCCACGGCCATGAGGGCTTGCAACTCAAGACACCCTTCTGGCAGAAGTCAAGGCCAACAAGATAGCCGTCTTCCAGGATAAGAACTTAATATTCGCAGAGGCAGCAGGCTCAAAAGGAGGCAAAGTAAGCTTTTCCAAGACAGTTGAGATCCCAAGGAGGGACAGGAGATCTAGGTGGTCTTAAATTCTTAGCTCCTCTCAGAAATTGTCTAACCAGCTGGTGGGAAAAAATGGGAGGATCACAATTGAAATGAGCCGAAATAGCAGAAGCATGAATTTTAATGGAAGAAAAGGAAAGACCTTTAATCAAAAGGTCTGAGAGATAAAGTAAAATAGAGGGGCTATCAGGTAAAAAAGGATCAGAACCACGATCCTCCATCCAAATACAAAATCTTTTCCATTTAGAAGCATAAGATTTCCTTGTACTAGGACGCCTAGCTTCCAAAAGAATATCCAAAACTTGTTTAGGAAGAGAAGGAATCAATTGCCTTTGATGAGCCAAGCTGCCAGGCAGAAAGTCTTTATACCTGACCCTGATGCTGGGACAGTAGAGAATGGGTCAGAGGAAGACTACAAGGGGGTTCCAAGCAAAGGTGCAGTAGAGTTGGATACCAAAACTGACTAGGCCAATTTGGAGCCATCAAAATGATCAGTCTGGGTTTGTCCAGCTTTATCTTTAGCAATACCCGAGGCAGAAGAGGAAGAGGAGGGAAGGCATATCCCGAAAGATTCCTCCAGCTGAAGGACAGGGCATCCACCTTCCAAGCTGTCTCGTGGAAGGACCTGGTGCAAAAGAGAGGCAACTGATGGTAGAGATGGGACGCAAACAGATCTGAGGACAGCCCCAAACTGCAGTTATCTTGCTGAATAAGTTGGGGTCCAACATCCATTCGTGAGTATCCAAAATGTTTCTGCTTAGGCTGTTTGCTAAGAGATTCTGATTTCCTGGAATGAACTGTGCCTGAAGATCCAGATTCAACTTTAGGGCTATGTCCCATAAAGTCATGGCAAGTCTGCAAAGGGGGTAAGAGTGAGAGCCCCCTTGCTTGTTTATGTACCACATGACTGTGGTATTGTCTGTTCGAATTAGCAGAGGTCCTGGCTTCAAAAGAGTCTGGAAGGCTAGAAGAGCATTTCGGACTGCCAACATTTCTTTCAAGTTGATGTGCCATAGAAGGTGTTGTTTGTCCAAGAGCCCTGTTGGCATTTGTCTAGAAAATGAGCTCCCCAAGCATAATCCGAGGCGTCCGTGGTTATGATCAGAGTAGGTTGAGGAAGACGAAAGGGCTTCCCTTTGTTCAAAACACACGCCCTGGACCACCAAAGGAATTCCTTCTGGAGGCAGGGAATCAGTGGAATCATTGTATCCAGACTGTGGCAATGCTGAGACCATACACTCTTTAGGTACCATTGAAGTTTCCTCATGTGAAGCCTCGCATTTGGAATCAACAGGATGCAAGAGGCCATGTAGCCCAAAGCCTGCAGGAATTTCCTTGCAGTGAGCTGAGTCAAAGTTGCAAAGGTCTTGAAGATTGAAGCCAGCTGTAACTGTTTTTCTGGAGTAAGGAAGGCCATCTGTAAACTTGTGTCTAACTTGTGTCTAGAAGAGCTCCCAAAAAGATCATTCGTTGAGAAGGAATTAAATGTGACTTTTTTGTATTCACTGAGAATCCCAGTAGTAGTAGAAGACTTTGAACAAAATGCAGGTGTTGAAGTAAAAGGTCTTTGCTGTCTGCCTGAATTAGACAGTCGTCCAGATAGGGGTAAATCTGAATCCCCTGAAGTCTGCAGTAAGCTACTACTGGAGCCAGGCATTTGGTAAAAACTCTGGGCGCAGTAGATAAGCCAAATGGCAGTACATAGAATTGGAAGTGTCTCGAGCCTGCCTTGAATCTGAGGTACTTTCTGCATTGTTGCCTTATGGGGACGTGTAAGTAAGCCTCTTAAGTCCAATGTTACCATCCAAGCATCTTGTGAGAGCATTGGAAGAAGTTGAAGAGTAAGCACCTTGAATTTTGGAATTTCCAAAAAGGTGTTTAATATTGAGAGGTCCAGAATAGGTCTCCAAGAGTTTTGTTTTCTTGGGACCAGAAAAAGTCTTGAATAAAATCCTTTCCCCACCTCTAGAGGTGGAACAGGTTCTATGGCTCTTAAGGCTAATAAAGCGTCCACTTGATTTAAGGCCTCTGTCCATTGATGTTTTGGCAGATCTGGCCAGCCGGAAGGCCTTGGCAGAGTGTGAAAGTGGAATCTGTAGCCTTTCAAAATCACGTCTAACACCCATTTGTCCTGGGTAATGAGAGTCCAATTTTGGTAAAAAAGAGAAAGTTTTCCTCCGAGAGGGGCATCCAGGGAAGGAGGACCTGTAGCCCAACAGAGGGAGTCATTGGGTCTGCTTTCTTTGGGTTTGAGGTCTGTCTTCTCCCCTTCTAGGTGAAGAAGCAGTCCACTGTCTAGATCTGTAAGAGGCCTGAGCCTGCGCCCGACCTCTGGAGCGTCTATATCTTCCCCTTTGAGGCCTGTCAGAACCAATTTTTGGAGGGCCAATTTCTAGAAAATCTAGGAGGCTGTACTTGCAAAAAATCTTTTACAGTCTGCATAGACTTGGTTTTTTCTTCCATCTTTTTAATAACCTCCTCAGCCTTAGATCCAAATAAGACATCATGTTGAACAGGGGCATCTAGCAATTTAGCCTTAACTTGTTCAGGTAAATTCTGCTCACGAAGCCAAGCATGTCTCCTGATAACAGTACCAGAGGCAGCAGACCTGCAGGAAGCCTCTAAGGCATCAAAACCACAATGTAAACTATGTTTGCTAACTTTTCAGTTGCATGCAACACATCCTGTAATTCCTTGTCCTCAGCACATGCAAGAAAAGGTAGAAAGCCTTTGTTTTAAAACAGATAAGAAACTGTTGATACTTAAACATGTGAAACTGGCAATTTAAAGCTCTAATAGAAAGGGTAGCTGAAGTATAAACCTTTTTGCCCCACCTGTCCAGGACACGAGAATCCTTTTCAGAGGGGATAGGATTCTTAGAGGAGGCGGCCTTAGCAGCCTTGGAACCCTGCGAAATAGTTTCAGGATCAGCAGAAGGGTTCTTAAATAATTGATGGGAATCAGGGACCCTGTAAAATCTATCAGGCTTAGAAGGAGCAGGCGGCATGGAATCAGGATTCAAGTTAACTTCAGAGAAGGCATCATCCACAATGTCAAGTATAGGAGGAATAGCTAAAGGCCTGTGTTGAGGGAGAAGAAGAAATTCCCCAAGTCTCTTTTTGGAAGCAGAATAATCCTGACCTTCCCAATGAAAATGCTCCCTCATCTCATGCAAGGTTTCCCCAAAAGAGAAATCTTCAGGGGGAGAGGCAGAGGGAACAGAATCCTCTGAATCCGAATCCTCATAAGGAGAAAAAGAATAATCCTGATCAGAGGAAGAAACTGAAAATACAGAAGCCTGATCAGAGGAATCATAAGGGATATCCTGTCTAGGCCTTTTCTCAGGAGGGCGAGAGCCCCTAATCATAGTTAATAAATCCTCAGCCATCCGTAGTAATTGCTTCAGAGTCTTAGGAGCTGAATCCGAAGAAGCTTGAGCAGAAAGTCTGGGTTTAACAGGAGTCTTTGACTTGGCAATATGTGAAGGCCTGAAGACCCCCTCAGAAGCCGGTACCTGCACAGCGGTTCCAGACCCATCTGAAGGAGCGACGTCCGAAGGTCCTGCAGCACACAAATTACTACGCCTAGATGGCTCCCCATGGGAGTCCGTGTCGGCCATCGGTTCAGAAGTGGCGGACGACAGGGGCTGCAAAAGCGCCTCACTGACTACCGCCGAACCCGAAGCTGGCTCCGGCTGCAAAGTATCCTGTTTGGACCTCGGAGGCCTGTCCTTGTCTTTGCGTTTCTTCTGTACTCCGGTAGTCGGTAAAGTATCTGACGACATCCTATAATTAAACAGTCTACCGAAGTAATTCAAGGCCCAATCGTACCTACGCTTGATAGTGCGAGAATTAAACCTGGCACAGAACAGACAGCAAGAAACGTCGTGGTCAGGGCCTAAGCAAGGTAGACAGTAAGAGTGGAAATCTATATGAGGTATTTGGTTTTCCACACGATACACAATTATTAACTTTTTCTGACATCGGAGGAGCAAGAAAAAGGTTTCCCCAACGGGGTACTTAGCTTTGAGAAGAGAAGTAGAAAACTTCGGACCGACGACAATTACACCACGTTTTCTTGAAAACGCCAACCAACAACTAGCGAACTGCTTTGCACCGCACGGCAAGAAAGACTGGAGAAGATGGCGTCGGCTGTCGGCTTTATACCCATACATTCTGACGTCAGGGTACTTGCTGATACAGCCGACGCCAGACCCAGACTTTGATATTCTGGCTGACCTCGGGCTGCTTGCCGGCAGGAGTACCCTACGGTTATGACTGCAACAGTGAAACACGAAGAACCTCAATCAGATCCTGCACAGCCAACTCAGAACCTTAAATCTGGCAGCGTGGTGGATAATGTTGCCATTCAGAACACTTCTCTCTACAAAGCTGTGATGGATGTTATTTTGGAGGTCAGGAGGCCCAGTACCAGAAAATCTTATTCAGAAAAATGGAAGAGATTCTGTGCTTGGAACCAGGCACAAGGAATTGACACGTTTGTTGCAAACGTTCCTCAGATTTTACAATACTTGAGATGCTGGACAGAGGTCTATCCTTTTCATCAATTAAGATCCATGCCTCTGCCATTTCAGCCCATTACAATACAGAACCATCTATCTTCTCATTCTTTAATAAGGCAGTACCTCAGAGGGGCCAAAAACATAAGACCTCCAAGGAGAGCACCAATACCTGCATGGGACCTCAATTAGGTCTTGGAAAAACTCACACTGCCTCCTTTTGAGCCAGCCTCAACAGCTGATATAAAATTCTTATCCTGGAAAACAGCTCTGCTCCTAGCAATAACCTCTGCAAGATGAGTCTTGCAGTTACAGGCATTCATGGCTGTGGAACCTTTTATAATTTTCCATCCAGACAGGGTTTCTCCGAGGACAAACCTGACATTTATGCCTAAGGTGATGTCCAGTGTGGCCCTTAACCAAACCATTCACTTGCCTACCTTTTATCCAAACCCACAGAACAAGGGTGAGAGACTTCTGCATTCTTTGGACAGACAGCTACGCTTCTACTTGGACAGAACTAAAGCTTTCAGAAAGCCTGAGCAACTTTTAGTGGCATATGCTGCAGGATCACAAGGAAAGGCTATCTCAAAACAGACCATTTCAAAATGGATAGGCCATTGCATTCATTTCTGCTATTCACAACATGGCAAATCAGTGCCTAAGGACATTAGGCCACATTCAACCAGAGCAGCAGCCTTCCTCAGAGGAGTACCAACCAAAGACATCTTAGAGGCTGGAACTTGGAATTCGGTGCACACCTTTACAAAGCACTACCACTTGTGGATGAGTGAGTGTGGGTGGTGTGGTGAGTGAGGGTGGTGAGTGAGTGTGGGTGTGAGTGTGGTGGGTAAGTGAGCAGTTGAGTGTGGGTGAGTATGGTTGGTGTGCGAGTGAGGGTGGGTGAGTGTGGTTGGTGTGCGAGTGGTTGAGTGTGGGTGGGTGTGAGTGAGCGTGGGTGAGTGTGGGAGGGTGGTGGGTGGTGAGTGAATGGGTGAGCGAGTGAAGTGTGGTGGGTGAGGGTGAGTGTGGGTGGTGAGTGAGTAGATTAGTGAGTTGAGTGTGGGTGAGCATCAGTGAGTGTGGTGAGTGAAGTGTCTGAGTGAGTGTGGTGAGATGAGTGAGTGAGTGTGGGTGAGTCTCATTTTTGGATGCAATTTCTAAATTTTGTAAACTTTGTTTTTGTATTGTCATATTGCTTTACATTGCCCTACCGATATGTGACAAAGTACAGGCAGAAGCAAAGTAACAGCTGCAAAAACTAAGAGCATAAATTTGCAATAACCATGCGTATACATTAATTGCATGTTTTTACATAAGAAGCAGATGTCTGTCACAATTAATCGACAACACTACATCAGATTACAAGAAGTATGCAATACCTTAATTTTTTAAATTATGTCTTAAAAAAGCATGTTGATGCTGTCATGCAAGTCTGTGAAATATTTCATGTTTATAGTGTGTCATTTGTTAGCTATTTAATCAAACGGGAAGGAAAAATAAGTGGGAGTTCGATGCTTTGCAAAACGGTGATTATTCCCAGTGCTATGTAGCTTGGTTCTAAATTTGACCGGTGGAGTGCAACAAAAAGTGTCCCACTGTAAGGAGGGAAAGGCTGACAAGAAAACAGTACATTACTCTGGTCACCTGCTGTGAGCTGTCAATCACATGCAGATAATGGGTTAAATTACCCTTAGCTCTTTGACAGCTAGGGAAGGTAGGTGTGAAGTGGGAAGGGAGATGCCTTGAAGAACTAGATTTCAGCCTTCACAAAAGAAAGCAAGTTAGCATTTCTAAGAAACAAAAGCAGTAAAATGCACTTTTCAGTTCTGTTCTGTAGCATTTGCACTGCTTGTGTTTGAAGTAGTCATTGAAAAAGGATAACATTTTAACCAAAAGAAGGGGACTTTAAGACAGCAGTGAATGCCTGTTAAGTCAATTATTTGAAGCAATTATGGAACTAGACTTAAGAAACTTGGCAAACAAGGATAATAATTTATTTTCGAACAATATTAGCAGACCATCTAATATTACCCCAGATGAAAAAGCTTTTCTTAAATTATTTAAGACATTAAACGTGAGGGCGATTAAACCTGACAAGGGAGGGGGGGGGGCTCACTTTATTTGATTATTGTGATTATATTAACAGGGTTTCTACTATGTTAGACAAAGAAGCATACCAATGAGGTGAATACAGCGTACAAACAAATTAAAGGATATTTTAGTGACCTTTTTATTGAAGGATATATCGACATAGATATGTACAATTACATAAAAACTGAATTGCCAAAAATACCTGCCTTCTTTGCTACACCCAAAATTCATAAAAACTTGTCAAATCCCCCTTTTAGACCACTCATTGATGGAAGAAATTCCATCACATATGCAAGTGCAAAACTAATTGACAACATTTTAAAAAAATACTTGGTGAAAGAAACTCAAATTTGCGAGGACTCGTGGGCCTTCGTAAGCAAAGTGAACGGCCTAGAATACAACGAAGAATATAATTTCCCAAAGATAGATGTGGTAGATTTATATACTTCAATCCCACATGACGAAGGATTGGAATGGGTAAACATTTACTTGGTTAAGAAAGGAGCCCCTAGCAACGAGGTCTATCTATTAACAACTTTACTAGACATAATTTTAACCAAACAACTACTTCTTGTTCAATAATGAGTTATATTTGCAGAAATGTGGAGTGGCTATGGGGTCCCCAGTAGGTGCTAGCTTTGCAAACACAGTTATGGCATACTGGGAGGGCAACTTTCTCTTAAATATGGAACAATTTACATAAAATATAGTATACTACACACGTTTCCTGGACGACATTTTTATTTGTCTCCAGGGAGACAGGGATAAGGGGATGGACTAAGTATTTGAACAATACCACCAGCTTTCTTAAATTTACGTCCGAGTTTCATGAGAATAACATCAATTATTTAGATATCACTCTTGTTAAAGATAAAGATAGACAATTTTATGCGAAGATACACAGGAAAGAGACATACTGTAACTCTTTCTTGCATTACACGAGCTTACATCCCTATACACAGAAAAAAGTGATTGTAAAAGGCCAGGTAGTTAGAGCGGCTCACATGGTCACACGAGATGACTTCACTCATGAATGTAAATTACTTGAAGAAATGTTTACCCGTAGAGGATACCCTAGGACATTCCTCATAAATATACTAGAGGAAGTATAAAAAGAGGGAGAAAGGAGTCATCTCACCTCTGTTGAGTATAAAGAGCTCAAGAAGTAGTATAGAAGAGACTACAACTAGAGACATGTAGAGAGACTATCTCTAGTACGGGTTCTAGCTTGGAGGAGAACAATGAGAGTAACTACAATAAAGAGGATACATCTAAAGACTCTGGTACTAGGTATGTTATGACCTTCAGCCTAGAAAGCAATATCATAAGAGATATTCTGTACAAAAATTGGACTACACTTCTCTATGATAGAAAATGTTCCACAATTTTTGGTACAGTCCCCGAGGTGACTTTTAGGAGAGGTAAAAAGACCCTACTTGAAAGTAAACCTATAATACAGAAAGGAAAGGAAAAGGGGTCTTTTGGCTGTGGAAACTGCAATTATTGTAAATATATCAAGACAGGCAATAAGCATATGATAAACAATAGGACATATGTACTAAATCAAAAATTAAATTGCAATTCCAAACTAGTGGTGTATGGAGCATTGTGTTCGAATTGCACAAGTTTTTATATAGGGAAGACAGAAAGGAGATTTCGAGATAGAATATATGAACATATTAATGCCATCTCTAGAATGAAATCTGAGAGCGCCTTGGCTAAACATATTTCATCCTTCCCTAACCATACCTTTAAATTTGTAGGTTTAGACCAGGTACAATTAGACAGCAGAAGAGGGCCCTTCAACCTACTCCTGGAAGAATGTGAATTATCCTGGCAATTCAGAACCAATGCTTTTATAGAACCAGGATTGAATGACCAATGTAATATTTCATGCCTTTTGAAGCTTAGAAGTTTAAATAGATGAAAGTGGATTTCTGTGCATCTTTGAATTAACTTCTAAGGAAATATTTTATAACAGTTAATGACAATTACTGATTTTAGATTTAATTCTTATTTCTTTTTCTTACTTGCATAAATTAGAGTAAACAATTTTATAGAATGTAGTTATACGAGATATAAGGGAATTATATGTGTATATATATTTTTAAACTATTTTTATAAAATGGGCTGTGAACTAGGGCTACAGTAAGCATTCAAGTATCCCTTTAATGCAGTAATTACTTAATTAATTTAGCTGGTGAGCTAATTAATTGGAAGGGGTTGAATGAGTATAAAATGCTAACATTTGTGATGTATACTTTATCTGAAGAAGTCACTCTACTTTGAATGATGAAAAGCGCTTAATAAAACTGGCTGAGAGGAGTTTTCGTTGCCTGGAGCTTTATTTGGATTTTATTTGGTTTTGCTGTCAAGCTTTTTTCTTGGTTTTAAGTCAATGAAGTGACAGCAAGCTTAAGGGAAAACGTGGCAGATCTGATGCAATTTTTTGGAGACAAACAATGCATTCTGGGATACTTAGAGGCAGAGTAAACAGTCTGAATTATTTCAAAATGCCAGCCCCCATGTGGTCAGAGTCAGAAATTGCATATAAAAATATCTAAAAAGCTCTAAATAGTCCCAGAGTGCTGTTAAAATGTAGGAAACACCAAACCATGATGAAATAAATATGTTTTTTTGAGTCTGAAGGTGCGGTTGTCCTTTAAGCCATGCATGACTTCTATGGACAGAACTGATGACTGCTGCCCTGCAAGAAGCCTCTAGGGCATCAAAACCAGTGTAAGGTGTGCTTAGTTAATTGACTTGCAGAATGCATCAACTCTTGTAACTCTAGATTCTGCACAAGCAGGAAAGGAAGACACTATGAGTTCCACGGTATGTTGCTAAAATGTTAGCATATGGAACTGGCAATTTAGTGCTCTGATGAGTAGCAGAGGTGTATAATTTTTTTACCCCATCTGTCTAGTGCTTGGGAAACCCTATCTGAGGGGGTGGGATTCTTAGCAGAGGTTGCTTTAATTCCTTTTGGCCCTAGAGAAATTACCTCCGGGTCAGCAGTAGGATTTTTGAAAGGAAATGTGCGAGTCAGGAGGTTTCTGGGTGCAGGAGGGAGGGTGTCAGGAGTCAAACTGGATCCCAGGAAAACATAGTCCACAACATCCAGGACTGGGGGGAATGGCTAGGGGTCTGTGTGGTGGAACATCTAATAATTTCCTGTCTCTCTTTTTAGACTGACAGTAGTCCTGACATTCCCAGTGGAAATGCTCCCTTAAGGTATGAAGGGTTTCCCCAAAGGCAAAGTCCTCTGGGGGAGAGGCTGAAGGAATGGAGTCCTCTGCATCAGAATCCTCATAAGCAGAGTGGGGTTGCATGTCTTCATATTCAGATGCATCACAGTCAGACTCCTGTTTAGACAAAACTACTGAGGACAGATCTCTTTCTTTTGGAAGAGGTAGCTTGGCTTCCCCTGATCAGCATAATGTCTTCCGCCGTTTTAAGCATTTGAGATTGAGGCAAGGAAGCAAGTGCCTGAGATAGGGTAGTCTGTTTCTTGGGTGTGGTTCGTACCCCTGGCCTTAGAAACTTGGTAGTTTATGAAAAAACTGTAGTTTTCAAAAGAAAAGTACAGTTGTGTACACTTACCATAAATGTAGATGTTGGAGTGTATTCACTGTTGCAGTCATCACATCATTTGGGTGATCTTGCCAGGGTAGCCCTCAGTTGGCTCGAATACCAGAGACTTAGTATTTCTGCGTCGGTTGCTGCAACTTCAGGACTGGCATCAGGTTGTTAGGGGTTTAAAAGAGGCAGCCGATGCCATCAGGTTTTCTTTCCCCAAATGTCAGGAGCCCCCAAATAGGGAGCCAAGTTATGGCGGAAAAACATCACCAGTAAAAAGTAAATATCAGTAGCCCTGTAAGGAGAGAGACAGACAGAGAATACACTCTAGCATTTACATTTATGGTAAGTGTACACAACTGTACTATGTTCTTCGTGTTTCACTGCTGCAGTCATCACACTTGGGTTGATCCAAAGCTGAAGCATGGGTGGAGGTAGTCAAGAAGAGTTTGGGCTGGCTAGTATGCCCTGCAGGACTGCTGTTGCAAAGCCCACTCTGGATTTGGAAAAGATAGGCAGGCGGTAATGATTGGTGAAGGTATGAACAGAACTCAAGTAGCAGCTTCCAGAATCTCTCTGGAAGGGACTCCTCTGAGAAAGGCTGGACAGGTTGAAGATGCCCAATGCGTTCTGACCCCCTGAGGGGGGTGGTTTCCCTTGCTGGGAAGTAACCTAGTGCAGAATTTGCTGAGCTGATGGCTGTTGGGGGAGGCAAATAGGTCCACCTTCAGGGTACCCCATTGCTGGGTGAGAAGGCTGAAGGTGTTATGGTCTAAATGCCACTTGTGTGGGTCTAGGAGATTTCTGCTTAAGCTGTCCACCAGAGTTTTGCCTGCCTGGCAGGAATTGAGCTTGCAGGTGAATATGCATGGCTGAGGCCTTGTTCCACAGGGTCATGGTCAGCCTGCAGAGTGAGTTCCCCCCTGCTTGTTGATGTGCCACATCACTGTGGTGTCGTTTTTTTATTAGAAGGGGCCCTGGTGAGAGTAGGGATCTGAAGGTTGTCAGAGTATGCTGAACAGCTAGCATCTCTTTTTGGTTGATCTGCAGATGAATTGGGTTTGGGCTCCAGTGGCCCTGAAAGCACCTGCCATCCAGATGTGCACCCCAGGCACAGTCTGATGCATCTGTGATTAGGGTCTGGGCGGCGTGGGGTTGTGTAAAGGGAAGTCCCTTGTTGTGGTTGCATGCTGCTGCCCACCAAAAACTCTTTCTTTAGACAAGGTATTATAGGTATGACGTTGGCACCAAAGACTAAGTACTATTGAAGTTTCCTCATATGCAATTTGGCATATGGAATTAGCAGAATGCAGGAGGCCATGAATCCTAGAGCCTGCAGGATTTTCCTTGCGGACAGCTGGGTTCTGGTGGCCATTTCAGCGAAGTAGCCTGTCAGACGGGCTTGTTTTTCTGGAGTAAGGAATGCCATCTGGGATGCTGTGTCCAAGCTTGCTCCCAGCAATACAATTTTTTTGACTGGGGACTAGTTTGGATTTCTTTTCGTTGATGGTGTACCCCAGGGAGGTTAGAAGTTCCTTTACAAATGTCAGGTGATGCAACAGCTTTTACTGACCATCTGCCTGGATCAGGTAATCATCCAAGTAAGGGTAAATTGAATATTTTCTGTCTGCAATAGGCAATGGATGGAGCCAGGCATTTTGTGAAACCTCTGGGAGCAGTGGATAAGCCAAAGGGAAGCGCAGAGAATTGATAATGCATAGATACTGTCCTGAATCCGGAAGAGAGGCATTGAGGGCTTGCAACGTTAAAAGCACTGCTCTCCTCTCTAGGACATTTTATGTGCAGGTGGTATTCGAAAGGTTGCCAAGTGCCATGGACCATCCTGCCCTGATAATGCCCCCCCCCCACCCGATCAGGGAGGCGTCCGATGTTACTGTGGCGACCGGGGCAGGGGGAACAAAGGGTCTGCCCTGATGGACTTGAGGGGACGATATCCACCAGGTCAGATGCCTTTTGCAAGTTGGAGTTATGATCCTGTGACGCATGGGAAATTGTTGAAAGGACCATTGGGCGAATAGCATCCATTGTAGAAGACGCATGTAAAAGCAGGCAAAGGGAAGAAGTGTTATGGCAGCCGCCATAAGACCTAATACTTTCAGAGCAAATCTGGCCTGAATTTTGTTGCTGAGAAGAATCACCTGGACGTGACTTACAATGTCCAAGATCCTTTGGTCTGTTAACTTTGCTGAAAGTTGTACGGTGTCCAATTTTGCGCCTATAAAAGTAATAGATTGACAAGGCAGATTTTTCAAAATATAGAAATCCCTAGCCCTCTGCAAATGTGAATGGTGTAATCTCTGGCTTGGAGAAGTTGATGCCTGGTGGTGGCAGTGAGGAGCCAGTCGTCTAGATATGGAAACACCTGGAATCCTTGACGTCTACAGGTGAGCCGTAACCGCTGCCATACATTTGGTGAACACTCTGGGGGCTGTAGTGAGTCAGGGCCCTGAATTGGAAGTGACTGGTCCCCAGCCGAAAGCGGAGATGCCTTCTGGATATGTGATAGTACGCATCCTGAAGATCTACCGAGTACATCCAATTGTCCTTGCCCAGAAAGGGTAGAATGGACTGAAGAGTGACCATCCGGAATCTTGTTTTCTTTACAAACTTGTTTAGTTTGCTGAGATCTAATATTGGTCTCCAGTCCCCTGTCTTTTTTGGTACTAAAAAGAACCTTGAGTAGATTCCAGATCCTATTTGGTCTGCTGGGACTGGCTGGATGGCTCTTTTTGCTAGCAGTTTTGATATCTCTGGTACTGCTAGTTCCCTTAGACCGGGTGGAACGTCTGGAAGGGTTCCCTTTTGCTGAATTGGGGTTTGAATAAAAGGAATTTTGTAACCCTCTGATATAATCGACTGTACCCATTTGTCTTGAGAAAGGGAAAGCCAGGCTATTGGGTACAGCAATAATCTTTCCCCGACTGCCTCCGAAGGTGGACAATCGGGCAACATCTCAGGGATGCTGGAAGGGTTCGTCAGAAAGAGGCTCTCTGCTACCCTGATTCTGCGGACCCCCTCTGCCCCTAGGGCGGCGTCTGTTACCCCCTCTGCCTCTGGGGGCAAACTGACCTCGTGCGTCAGGCGTGACTCCGAGATTTGCGGAACCACATTTTCCCTCCCTTCTGACCTTTTGGGTAAGGTCTTGAAGGGGGTGGAGAAACGGACTCCTACGGCAGAAAGAGTCTTGCCATCTTGTTCGCATCTAGTCAAGGTGTCTTTCACTTGAGGTCCGAACAAGGTTGAACCATCAAAAGGGGAGTTTGTGAAGGACGCCTTGAAGGGGTCTGCAAAATTACAAAGCCGCATCCAGGATTGACGCCTTAAAGCCACTCCTGTGCCTGCGGCCCTACTCGCTCCATCGGCTGCATAAGAAATGAGCCGCATGGAGGAGTTAATAATGGAGTTTAGGATTCCTAGCTGTGAGCTAATCTTATCCCGAGACCCAGCAGCTGACTGATCCTGTAAAACTTCTCCCAACTCTTTAAGAACATCTCTTTGAAGGCGGGTGAAGTGACACAAGTAGTTCAGCGATCGCATGGCAAAGGTCGCTGAAGAAAAAATCCGCTTGCCGTAACGGTCCATAGTCCTAGAATCCTTGTTAGGAGGATGGACAGGTACTGAAGGATCAGCTAGTTCCTTTTTGGTGGCTGCAGCCACCTCCATGGCATCAACCGGGACACCTTTTGTCAAATATTGCCTATCAGGTGGGGCCGTAATGAATTTAGAAGGCCTCCAAGGAATAGGTTCCACCGAATCTGAGGCCATCCACGCCTTCAGAGCCACCACATCCATAAGAGGGTCGAAAGGCGGAGACACCCAGGAGGTGGAGGGTTGAGATCCGAACGCCTCCAGGTATACAGACTCGTCCTCGGAAGGATTAAGGGAAGGCCAATTCCCCCTCTGCTTAAGGAGTTCAAGGATGTCTGAGAAAGAGACATCCTCAGAGGACCACCTTGGGGATCCCTCAGACTCATCCAAGTCAGTATCAGATGCAATAGACTCGGGGGAGTCTAGAAGTTTCCTCTTGCATGTCCTCTTAAGTGGAGGTTCACCTGACGGATCAGGAGAAGCCTCGGAAGAGGATGATATTCCCAATGGGGAAACCTGAGGCGTTGGATCTCTGGATCCGGGAGCAAGAGAGTGGGAAGAGACGTCAGCAGGCACTGTAGTGGGAGGAGCTGATGGAACTGACCGTTTACTACGCCCAGGGGCTAGTACACTCCACATCACCTCGAAGGCTCCCCCGTCAAGAGAGGCCAGAAGGTTCCCGCTCCGAAGAGATAGGAACTCCAGGCCTCACCGACAGGGAAGGCTCCGAGGCAGATGTCGGGGCTGAGCTCACCAACGCCGAAGCACCGAGAGGGAGAACGGGGTCGGACAAGGGTCCGATGCCACTCGCCCCCTCGGAGCAGACGAGAGGCCAGACGCCTGGATCCCTCCACTGAAGGCCTCAAGGAGGAAATCTGAGTGGAGGACGACGGAGCCGAAAGGGGGGGTGGTATCGGCTCCGAAGCTACAACAGTCACGGCTCCGAGGAGCTCTGGCTCAGAGCTCTGTAAGAGTCAAAGGAGGAATGTTAGGTGGATGTGAGATAGCTACCGTCTGTTGAGACGGGCTATGGAGCATTTGGGCCAATGCCTGAGACTTTAACAGTCTACTCACCACTCTTGAGGTCATGATCAGACAGCCTGGACGACTGAGAAGAACGGCTCCGATGGCTCCGCGAGCAGGGGTGATCTCGGAGCCGAACGTATCGATTCCAATGAGGGGGATCGTGATCTCTTTTTTAGAGATAGGTGGAGCCGAAGGAGCCGAGGATACGTCTGCTCCAGCCAGAGCCGACACTGAGTGCCCAGATCTGGCAGTATCGGCGCCGGATGGAGCCGATACTGTGACTTCTAAAAGGGAGGGATCGGCTCCAGCCAGAGCCGATCTCAACACTGAAGAAGAACCAGTAGCCAATGGCTTGGGACATGAAGCCGAAGGCTTGACTGGTTTCGAGGGCTTCCCCGGAGCAGACTTAGTCGGGGAGCTCTCAGGCTTTAATAAGCCCCTCAATATTAATTTATTTCTGCGCTCCTGCAGGACTCTTGGGCTGAAGGCATGACAGATAGCACAAGAGTCCTGCAGGTGCAGAGGTCCCAGGCAGTAAACACAAGAAGTGTGACAGTCTGTCAGAGACATCTTCTGACAGCACGAGTCACACTTCTTGAAGCCTGAGACCTTTGTGTCCTTCGACATAGCTGTGTCGAGGAAACACAGGAAACAAGGAAACAGACACACACACAAACACCCAATCCAATAAACTAAAACTAAACAGGGATACAACACACTCAAACACACACAGAATCCCCGACAGGAAAAAATTAGGAAAGGGGAAGGTTTAAGGCCTAACCTAGGGAATGGGGATAAATAACCCGATAAAAAGGGAAAACTAACGGGAATAGGGTTAAATTAAACGTTAAGAAATCACAAAACAACTAAGGTTATTAAATTTAAAAGGGATGAGACTAAAAGTCTTAATTTGAAGAAAACTTACCTAGAGCTGGTAAAAGAGGCACCCCGTAAGCGAAGCAGCAAACGAGATCTGGGTAGTCTCCACCTTGCATCGTGGGATATAGGGTTGCCTCGAGCTGGTAAAATTAGCTCTTGAGCTTAGTAAGTGCAGAGTCGGAGCAGAGGATCGGCTCCGAACCCATCCAGCAAGAATGAAGGCGAGATTGACAACTTAACATTCGCCTATTAAACGAGGACATTTTAGAAAACGTTAATCTTATTGAATTACAACATTTATTATGAATAAAATCAAAAAGGTCTGACAGATCTGAGAATATTGCAGCTCTTCAGTTAGAGACAATCATCTATGCAAAAAGTGACACTGGTATGGATATGTCTGGTTTCCTTCACTAGCTGTGTTTAGGACAGGTGGTGCTTAGTTGGGTATAGGTGGTTACTTTGCCAAATATATGCCCAAGGACGGGGTACTGTAAAAGCCAAGAGTAAAACGTGGTAGAATGTCAGGGGCTACAAGAACCATACATTTGTAGTTGCATGGTACAGGCAAAGCATTAAGGTTCTGCAGATGGTTAAGGGTAGGTAAACTGGCAGCTTTTGGACAAGGTACAGTGGCTAGTCTATTAGATGCTCTTCAGTACTATTTTGTACTGGGTAAGAGAAGGAGTTTGCCTAAGATTAGTACGTACACACAGCCACAGTCTAGCTATTTACACTACATACAGGGTGGGGGGGGGAGTCACAATGACAGTTGTTGGTCTTAAAATGTCAGCCTTGTGACTTGCAGTTTACACAGTATGAAACAGCGGAGTACTGAACTAGTTGTGGGACATTTGAGGGCTGAAAAGGAGAGGAGACTACTTTAGTTGAAAAAAAATGCTACAAGGTTTAGCAGTTCTATCCAGCTCAACCTATCTATAGAGCATGGCTCTGTTTGCATATTTGGCTATTTACTATAGTTCTGCTCAGGTTTTACTAACTGCTGGAACTGCAGGTTACAGTATAGGATGCTGCTCAAAGTTTACTAACTGACGAGACTCCATGGATACTGATGCCACATACAAAAGGATTAAAGTATCAAGAAAGTGTGCACAGTACTGCAGTTGGTCAGCAGGAACAGTTTGGCTTTACAGAACAGACAACTTCTGGTTACTTATACTGCCCGTGGTAAAGCTTCAAGTCAGTCTACCAGGACAATTAGACTCGTATGCATTGTACAAGTTCTGTGTTTTTAGTGCTGCAGAAAATGTTACAGTTACTGCTGATATTACCAATGTTCCCCATGGTTGACACGTTAATTTGTCAACATCAGACAAAGTACAGTTGTGCAAGTTGAACTTGCCACAACAGCAGATGTTCGAATGATCACTGCTGCAGTAGCATTAGCTATATCGGTTATATATCATGCCAAGAATACAACAGCCGGCCAGCTTCCAAAGCTTCAGGGCACCTTCCCAAACTGTCAAGCAGCTGAAACTGAGCTAAGAAAAGTTTGGGCACTAAGCCCTTCAGAGCATTCCTGCCAGCAGACAGGAGGCGGCGCAGCCCTGAAAGAACAATGCTAAGAATAAGACAAGAGATAAATCCACACACTGGCATTAAAAGGGGGAAGGAAGGAGCAGCAGTACTCATTCAAGCATCTACCATCATAGTAAGTTCAACATACACAACTAGGTTCTTTACATTCATCACTGCTGCAGTAGCCTTAGTTATGGTAATCTAGCCATATAACTAACTACATTTGGAAGGAGAAAGAAGGGTCCAGAAGCCGCTGACAATGATCCTAGCAAAGCTTGATCTAGACCTAGAGAAGGAATAAAGTTTATAGTACCGTGTAAACGTATGTACAGACTACCAAGAAGCAGCTCCTAACCCTTTCCAAAAACCTATAAATGAAGCCAAGGCCCTGGTAGAGTGGCTCTTGACCCTGCCTGGAATAGATTTGCCATGGTAAATATAACAAAAAGCTACTGCCTTAGACAGCCATTTGGAAATAGTATGTTTTGACACAGGTTGTCCCTTCCTACCTTCATAAGAAATGAACAAGTGGTCCGAAGATCTAAAAGACAGTTTGGTCAAGATAGTACCAGAAATATGTGGACATCCACAATATGGAGTATCCTCGCTCTCATTTTTAGCTTTAGTAAATAAAACAGGGAGATGGTCAATTTGGCTAAAAGTAAAATCAGATCCCACTTTAGGCACATTAGTTCACAAAGAAACCTTGCCCTGTGGGAAATGAGACAGGTTGACTCACCACAAGAGCTGGCAGCTCAGATGCCTCTCTTGCAGAGGTAAGAGCAATCAGTAAAACTGTTTTTCAATGTTAAGAACCTTAAGTCAGCCAGAGTAGTTGGTTCAAATGGAGGCAAGTGTTAGCTTCTGTAACACAGAGAAGATCCCAAGGAGGGGCCACAAGAACATTTGGACACGAGACTGCCATGAAAGATGATCCATGGGCAGATGTGCTAAAATGGCTAATAAATGAATCTTGCCAGAGGAATAAGAAAGGCTATAGGAAGGTAACTCACAAATACTGTAAAACCAAAGAACTAGCTCAATGTGTGCTAGCTACATTGCTGGCACCAACTAGAAAAAAAATTCTATTTGTTAATGCAAGATTTTCTAGTAGCAGACTTTCCTCTGTTAGTACCTGCTGCACATCCTCAGAAAACAGCTACCTAAAAGGAATTAAGACCCTATTGTCCAGGCAGTCAAATGAAGAGGACTGTTGGCCAGTATCAAACACCCCTATTCTTTTGTGAGTAAATACATTCTGTGAGGAAGCTTGTGGTAATTGCCCCTGGCCATTTCCAGAAAGGAGTCACCACAATGATCTACGGGGATTCTTTCTGAATCTTCAGAAGTACCAAGGACATTAGTGGAAAGGCATACATGAACATTCCTGTCCAAATCTATCTTCCAGCCCTTCTTGCATGGAGTCCTGGAACAGAATCATCATCTTTCAGCTGTTCCCATTAGGGGTCGCCACAGCGGATCATCTGTTTCCATTTCTTCCTGTCCTCTGCATCTTGCTCTGTCACACCAGCCACCTGCATTTCCTCTCTCACCACATCCATAAACCTCATCTTAGGCCTTCCTCTTTTCATGTTACCTGGTAGCTTCATCCTTAGCATCTTTTCCCCCAATATACTCAGCATCTCTCCTCAGCACGTCCAAACTAACGTAATCTTGCCTCTCTGGCTTTGTCTCCAAACCTTCCAACCTGGGCTGACCCTCTAATATACTTATTCCTAATCCTGTCCACCCTTGTCACTCCCAGTGCAAATCTTAACATCTTTAACTCTGCCACATCCAGCTCTATCTCCTGCCTTTTTGTCAATGCCACTGTCTCCAACCCATATAACATGGCTGGTCTCACTACCCTCTTGTAGACCCTCCCTTTCACTCTTACTGGTACTAGTCTGTCACAAATCACTCCTGACACTTCTCCACCCACTCCAGCCTGCCTCCACTCTCCTCTTCACCTCTCTTCCACACTCACCATTACTCTTAACTATTGATCCCAAGTATTTAAACTCATCCACCTTCGCCACCTCTACTCCTTGCATCCTCACCATTCCTCTATCCTCCCTCTCATTCACACACATATATTCCGTCTTAGTCCTGCTGACCTTCATTCCTCTTCTGTCTAGAGCACATCATCTCTCCAGGGTCTCCTCCACCTGTTCACTACAGATCACAAATGTCATCTGCAAACATCATAGTCCACGGGGATTCCTGTCTGATCTAGTCTGTCAACCTGTCCATCACCATTGCAGATAAGAAAGGTCTCAGAGCTGATCCTTGATGTAATCCCACCACCTTAAACACATAGTCACTCCCAACGCAGACCTCACTGCTGTCACACTACCCTCGTACATATCCTGTACCACTCTTACATACTTCTCGGACACTCCCGATTTCCTCATACAATACCACAACTCCTCTCTAGGCTCCCTGTCATATGCTTTCGCTAAGTCTACAAAAACACAATGCAACTCCTCCTGAGCTTCTCTGTACTTAACACACTCAGAGCAAACATCACATCTGTAGTGCTCTTTCCTGGCATGAAACCATACTGCTGATCACTAACCATCACATCCCTTCTTAGCCAAGCTTCCACTACTCTTTCCCATCACATCCCTTCTTAGCCAAGCTTCCACTACTCTTTCCCATCACATCCCTTCTTAGCCAAGCTTCCACTACTCTTTCCCATAACTTCATGCTGTGACTGATCATTTTAATCCTCCTGTAGTTACTACAGCTCTGCACATCACCCTTATTCTTAAAAATTGGTACCAAAACACTTTCTCCATTCCTCGGGCATCTTCTAACTTTCCAAGATTTCATTAAACAATCTTAGAAACTCCACTGCCATTTCAAACACCTCCATGCATGCACAGGTATGTCATCTGGACCAACAGCCTTTCCATTCTTCATCCTTTTTACATTCCATTCTTTATCCTCTTTACAGCTATCCTTACTTTCTCCTTTCTAATCCATTGCACTTCACTATCCCCACATCAACCAACCTTCTCTCCCTCTCATTCTCTTCATTCATCAACCCCTCAAAGTACTCTTTCCATCTGATCAACACACACTCCTCGCTTGCGAGTACGTTTCCCTCATTAACCTTTATCACCTTTACCTGCTGCACATCTTTCCTAGCTCGGTCCCTGTCTAATCCATCGGTACAGGTCATTTTCTCCTTCCTTAGTGTCCAAAACTTCATACAACTCTTCATATGCCTTATCCTTAGCCACCTCTCTCTGCCATGCACCTCATCTCCTTATACTCATGTCTACTTCCTTCATCTCTGACAATCCCAGTTCTTTGCCAACCTCTTTCTCTGTATATTCTCCTGTACTTCCTCATTCCACCACCATGTCTCCTGGACATCCTTCCTCTGTCTAGATGCAATACCAAGCACCTTTCTAGCAGTCTCCCTTACAAGCTCTGCTGTAGTTACCAAACTATTTGGTAACTCTTCACTTCCATGCAGTGCCCGTCTTAACTATTCCCTGAACTCCACCTTAATAGAATGTTGCCAGTTAATTGTTCGGAAAGGAGAAGGTAAAGAGGTCTACTTGAACTCCACACAGCTGGATAAAATCTCGGAAGATCCCCTGATCTAGCTTCTGTTTGTGATGGTCTGCTCTGGTCCTGCTCAGCGTGTCTGCTATTCAGTTTTGCTCTGACAGAACACAGGACGCCTGTACAGCAAGACTGTGCTGCGAAGCTATACCCCACGCTAACGCAGTTAGTTTGCAAAGGGGGTACGAGCAGTTTCCCCCTTAATTGCAGATGTACCACACAACCATGGTATTGTGTGCAATCACTTGAAGTTGTTGCAGGGACCCAAAGATGGTTCAGAGAGTTGAGAGCCTTGATCAGGAATAGCATCTCCTTGATAGTTGTGTGCTTATGCCTGTCCTTGGTGTCCCACACCCCTGAACTTTTATGACTGTTTTGGAGCAGGGAAGGAGAATGGGAGACCTGGATTTACGGATATCAGTTGTCTCCACCATAAAAATTCTGACTAACCTTACTAATGGGATCTGAAAAGATAAAGGATGGGGATAGTGGGACCACAGAGATTTCAGATACCAATCTTTCTCTTATATGGAGTCTTGCAAAGGGAATCATGAGAATCACAGATGCCAGTGAGACTCAAAATCCTAAGGCATTCCCTCAGTGAGAAGTTTGAGTGGAAAACCTCAAACAGATCTAAAGATCTATTTTTCCCCTCTAGGAAATGGGGGGGCTCTCTGAATAGAGGCCTCAGACTGACATTCCAGGAACACAATCCTATGTTAGGGAGTCAAGAAAGGGAAACCAGTGCTCTCAAACAGCTATGGTTGGCAAGCAAGGGGTGGGGGACCAACTACATTCACAGCAGTTATAAGGACCAGTGTGTGGATGTGCACCTTGTAATTCTTTGCCGTTTATGCACCAGAAGTTAGACTACTAAATGTATTTACAACTGTACACAACAGAAATCCAAGTGCATGAGAGCGTGCGTCTGCAGAGGTTGTAAATGGTTTGCACTGTATATCTCTGACACAAGACAACTACTACTGTGGTTATTCACATGTTCACTATTTGACTTCTAAGGTATAGATAGTCAAAGTATTTGCAACTGTTGAGCACATCTGTGTGAGCTCACGAGTGAGAATGCACCTGTGCCTCATTGGTGTAGGACCATAGTTGCCTGTCTGTGTGTACAGCTGTAGACACGAAGCAGTATTTTGGATACCTTTTCCAACAATTACATATCCTACATCAACTATGAAAAAACATTAGGCCAAGGAAAGTACAGTTGGGTTAGGAACATACAATAAATGTGCATTTTTCAGCCCATTCACTGACGCAGTCATCACTAGGATTCTCAGCTCCCAGGCACCCGACCAACTTGGTTTCCAGAGCTGCAGCTTCCGAAAAGGCTTTAAAATGGTGGTGGGAGAGAGTTGGTTAAAGACATTAGTAGTATAAAAGAGCGTGTCACCTGACATATTAAAATCTTTACTGCCCTGTCAGAACTAGGTAAAAGGATACAGGTACCAAAGCTTAAAAGGAACAGGAGGGAACAATCCCCTGTACCACAGTTCCAACCTTGTCCAACTCCTCAAATCACCTTTAATGGGATGAATGGAAAAGTGTGTGTGTGTGTGTGTGTGTGTGTGTGTGTGTGTGTGTGTGTGTGTGTGTGTGTGTGTGTGTGTGTGTGTGTGTGTGTGTGTTGGTGGAAAAGGACAACTGAAAAAGAAAGAAGGTAAGCAGGAATCTGGACTACAACAATAATGAATGTATTCCAAAATCTACATGATTTACCACTACAGACTATTAGAAGCCTCACCAATAACCAGAAAGTGGCTAGAGGTCAGAGGTCAGAATCGAACCCTGTACCTTACATCTGTGAGATGAAGATCTTGACCATTACACCAAACCTAAATGGTATAAAGGAAGAGAGTTAGCCAATGCAACATCCATGTATTTCTTGCCCTAGTGGCCAAGTGTTCATTTGTTCCCTAGGTGTACATAACCAAACCTCCTGAAGTCTCTGAGCTGAAATAGCAGTGGAGAATTTTTTTTTGGGGGGGCTGTTAAGGCATAGTACCCACACAAAAAAAAGTACAGGGGTAGGTTGGAAGAAATAAGTACTGCAATAGTGATCTAACCTAACCTCTTCAATTACAGTAAGTTTCTAACAACTGTACTGCTCATTGTGGTCTCTGTTGCAATACTGAGTCTCAAGTAGTATCTCAACACTAACTCAAATTAATGCCTTGCAGAAGCAAAGCAATCTCTGGTTCTGGAAATACCACGATTGGAATGCTTAGTGAAGGTGTGAAAAAAATGACAGAGTGGCAGCTTCCAGAATGGAATAAATTGTGGTCCCTTTTAGAATGCTGTCACAGCTTTTGCTCTGACAGAATGTCATTATGGGAACAGGCAACAGTTTGCCATTATGGTAACAAAACGCAGTCAGCCTTACATTTCTGACATCTGTCTACAAGTCACCCCTGTCTTCAGAGTTGGTCTACCCTGTGAGGGAACTTTAGTCCCATGTATCAGAGTCTCAGTTGTCTGAACATCTAAGTTACTGAAAGATTCTTTCTTTGGAAGAAAACTAGACAATTTCCCAGTGAAGAGACAGCTCTGAAACAACTTTGGAGGTAGAGGCAGAATTAGTCTAGAGTGACTTTTTATGGGAGATAAACAGTGCCTTGCATTCTGAGGAATGCAATTTAGAGATTGTCTAGCAGAAAAGTGGTTTGCCACGTGAGCATTTTAATGGGTGCAGAGGTGGCCAGCTCAGACAGAGTAAGCAAAATTCCTAGTGCTACCTGTGCTAGTCTGGTACGATTAAGACAGCCTTTAGCCCACCTTCCCTGATCTTTTGCAATACTCTAGGGGTGAATAGCAATGGAAGGCAGGCATACAGAAAGTTCTGCCCAAGAGAAGGTGGCAGTCTTCCACAAACCTCTATGAGGGGGGTTGGAGCAGAACATCTGCCTGTTTTGGAGAAGGAAAAAGGTTTACTTTTGGCACACCTCATAAGTGGACAAGGTGGAGAAAGATCTTATTCCAGCAGCCAGTAATTAGGGCATGTGCTCAAATTGTCTGAGAAAACAATTTTCCCTGCTTAGGAGGCAAGAGAGAGTACTAGTGACAGCTACATTCTTGTACAAATGGTAATAGTGACGCTATTTCCTGCTTGTTCCAGTACCACAACACTATGGAGATATCTTATGATTTTTTATGGGCCCCAATTTCAGTCTTTGAAAGCCTTTAAAACCAGGACTGCCATCATTCCTTTATTTATAAATTGACAAATACCTGTCCCAAGTCCCTTATGCAGTCGGATTTCTAGATGCCCCCCCCTTTTCTAAAGTCAAATATGCACTGCCAGATTTCAATACCTACTGCGCCTCCTGGGTCCTGAATTGGGCCCCTTGATTGTGAAATTCTCCCCCACCACAAAATTGCTCTTCTTCAAGCAAGGGAGGAGTGGGATGTTGGTCTCCAGACAGTGGTGGCATTGGAACCAAATGTTTTTTAAGGAACTGTTTTTTATATGTAGTTTGGATAGCGGATCATTAAGATGCAAAACATGTACCCTAGGAACTTCAGGAAATTGACTGCCTTCTGGCTGCGAATGCCCTTAATGTAGCTTGAGAGAGATCTTGTCCTGTAGAAGGAAGGCTTTGACAGTAGAGTCCAGGACTGCCCCCAGAAATATGACAGGGGTCACCAGCACAGCACAAACACAAATGCACTCTATAAGCACTTACACGAGTGCATGGATCGTGCTATCCCAAACAGAACCAAGATGCTATCCTCCAAAAAAAAAGGAAGCCAATCTGGTGGTCCCCTGCCATAAACTGTACAACAGAAGGAAGAAACTGTTGCAAAATAGTAAAATCCCATGAGTTGAGGAGTTCCCTGGTCAGCCTCAGTAAGAAGCCGAGATTCCATACAAGATCTTCCAAAGCTTGCTACGAAAACAAAATGGTCACTAAATCCAAGGACAACCACAAAGCATTCTATAGCTATGTCAAGAATAGTACAGTTTTGTACCTACCATAAATGTAGATGTCCGATAGATATGCAACTGCAGTCATAACATATGGGTTGTCCTGCCTCAGGCAGCACTCGGTCGGCCGAATTCCAAAGTCTGGGTCCGGCGTCGGCTGGTGTCGCCTCCTCTCCGACGTCACAACGGCTGGAGTATAAAGGCATCGGCCGACGCCATCTTCTTCAGTGTTTCTTGCCCCAGATGCCAGGTGCCCTCCTAGGAAGGCTAATTTTGGTAAATGGATAAAAATAATCCAAACATGCACAACAGTAATAAACAGATACACCATAGGAAATACCCTCAGCTAAAGGGATAAGGGGTAGGGACCCAAAAAAAGAAGGATACAAAGGGATAGGAGGGTGGGAAAATCCGACTGCAGTTGCATATCTATCGGACATCTACATTTATGGTAGGTACAAAACTGTACTATGTCCTTCAAGAATGCAACTGCAGTCATAACATATGGGTTGAATACCATAGCCAAGCTGGGGGTGGATGGATCTAGGATAAGGATGGTGTAGCTAAAATCCCCTGCAGGACTGCCGAAGCAAAGCCTGCTCGGGATCTGGAGTATAAAGGCAGGTTGTAGTGCTTGGTAAATGTATGCACGGAGCTCCATGTAGCAGCCTCTAGAATGTCCTTTGTTGCCACTCCTCTTAGGAAAGCTGTGGAAGTGGCTAAAGCTCTGGTGGAATGTGGCCCAATACTGGCAGGCACACCTTTTCCATGGAATAAATAGCAGAATCTGATGCAATGTCCAATCCATTTTGAAATTGTTTGGAGATTGCTTTTCCTTGTATTCCAGCAGCATAGGCTACAAACAGTTGGTCAGACTTTCTGGTGGCCTTAGTTCTGTCCAAGTAGTAGCGTAGTTGTCTGTGTATGTCCAAAGTATGCAGTAGTTTTTCCCCCCTGTTTTGAGGATTGGGGAAGAATGTAGGCAGGTGAATAGCTTGATTTAGAGACACCTTGGAAATAACTTTTGGCATGAATGTAGGATTTGTTCTTAGAGAAACTCTGTCTTGATGAAAAATGATGAAGGGAGGCACTGCCATGAGTGCCTGAATCTCCGAAACTCTTCTTGCAGATGTGACTGCCAATAAAAAGACAGTCTTCCATGAAAGAAATTGAATGTCTGAAGTTACTGCTGGTTCAAATGGAGGAAGAGTTAATTTTTCCAACACATAATTGAGGTCCCATGCAGGTACTGGCTGTCTTCTGGGAGGTTTGACATTCTTTATTCCTCTTAGAAACTGTCGTAGCAAAGGATGTGAAAACACTGGAGGGTCACAGTTGTATCTTGCTGAGATTGCTGAGGCATGAACCTTTATTGAAGAGTATGAGAGCCCAGTATAAAATAGTTCTGCCAAGTATTCTAATATCTGAGGTGTACTCTGTAATGTTGTGTCCTGGCCCCCTGTTGGCATTCCAGATGCTGAATCTCTTCCACTGGGCCGAATAGGTTTTTCCTGGTGGAAGGTCTGCGTGCTTCCAGCAAGATCTCTTGAACTGATTTGGAAAGAGAGCTAGGTGGAGAAATCATGGTAGCCTCCAGGCTGTCAGGTGTAATGTTTTCAGGTCTTGATGTACAGTCCTGTAATTGTGTTGTGTTAAGAGCAGGGGCCAGAGAGGCAGAGGCCATGGTTTGGTCCGAGTTATGGTCAATAGCAATGGGTACCAGTGTTGCCTTGGCCAGTCCGGAGCTATTAAGACGCCTGTTGGTTGTTCTGCTTTGATCTTCAGTATCACCTTGGTCAGCAGAGGCAAAGGGAGGAATGCATAAATTTTTAGAGAATTCCAGCTGAAGGAGAGAGCATCCGTTTTCCAGGCTAGAGGATGGTGAGTCCTTGTGCAGAACTTTTCCAAGTGATGATTTAAGTGGGAAGCAAAGAGATCTACGTCCGGTCTTCCCCAGGTCTTCGTCAGTCGAGAGAAAATGTGAGGGTGCAGCATCCATTCGTGTGGATCCATAAAATTTCTGCTCAGCTGGTCCGCCAGTACATTGTCCTTGCCTGGTACAAACTGGGATTGTAAATGTATCTTCAGGCTCAGAGATTTTTCCCAGAGAAGCATTGTTAGTCTGCAGAGGGGATAAGAATGTGTGCCCCCCTGCTTGTCTATGTACCACATGACAGTGGTGTTGTCTGTCCTTATTAGCAAATGCCCTTGTTGTAGTGATTTTTCGAAAGTTTCGATTGCATGCATCACTGCCAGCATCTCCTTTTGGTTTATGTGCAGGTGCTTTTCCTTTGGCGTCCAAAAACCTTGAATGCATCTGCCCTCCATGTGCGACCCCCATCCATGGTCTGAGGCGTCTGTTGTAATCATTTGGCCTGCTTAAGGTCTGTTGAAAGACATGCCTTTGTTTTGCTGACTGGCTTGAGCCCACCATAGGAATTCCTTTTGCAGACATGGAATAAGTGGGATTATGTCCTCTAGGCTTTGGTTGTGTTGAGACCATAAGTTTTTTAAATACCATTGCAGCTTTCTCATATGAAGTCTTGCCAAAGGTATCAGAAGGATGCAAGATGCCATGAACCCCAGGGCCTGCAGAATTTTCCTTGCAGTCAGCTGGGAGAGTTTTGCCAGGCCTTTGAAGTACTCTGGTAAATGCTGCTGCTTTTCCTCTGTGAGGCAAGCCATTTGGTTTTCTGTGTCCAGTTTGGCTCCTAGGAAAATAATCTGTTGGGATGGCAGTAGTTTTGACGTTTGAATGTTGACTGTGTATCCCAAGGCCTGCAGTAGATGCATGACATAGTCCAAGTTTTCTTTTAAGGCTTGTTTGTTGTCTGCTTGTATGAAGCAGTCGTCCAGGTAGGGGTATATTTGAATCCCCTGCAGTCTGCAGTGTGCCACTACTGATGCCAGGCATTTCGTGAACACTCTGGGTGCAGTAGATAAGCCAAACGGCAATGCTGAGAATTGATAATGCTCTGTCCCTGCAAGAAATCGGAGGTATCTTCTGCAGCTTTGTCTCATTGGGACATGCAGGTATGCCTCCTTGAGGTCCAGAGTGACCAGCCAAGACCCCTTACCCAGCATGGGAAGGAGTTGCTGCAACGTCAGCATTTTCAACTTTGGCACCATGAGAAAAGTGTCGAGTTGACAAGTCCAGTATGGGTCTCCATTTGTTTTCTTTTCTTGGAACAAGGAACAGCCTTGAATAAAATCCCTGGCCTTGCTCCTGAGGAGGAACCCTTTCTATTGCTTTTATACTTAACAGCTTGGAAACTTGAGTGAGCGCCTCTGCCCTTTGATGATGATGTGGCAGGTTTGGCATGCCTTGTCTTATTGGTAATGTGTGGAAGTGGAATCTGTAACCTTTGTCTATCAAGTCCAAAATCCAGTTGTCCTTGGTTAAAATATGCCAGTTTTGAAAGAATAAGGATAATTTTCCGCCCAAAGGTGCTTCTCTTTGAACCTTTGTAGGCGGTACGAAAGTCAAGTCATTGTGATTGCCCTTGTGGTGCAGCTGAGCTGTCTGCGCCACTTCTTTGATTTGGAGGTTGCCATTGGTGGCCCCTGTAAGATCCTCTGTATTGCCCTCTACCTCGGCCACGCCTGCTTTTTGCCCTTTGAAACTTGTCTGAGCCAGGGAAGGACCAATTCTTTGAGGGCCAGTTTCTGCTGAATCTGGGTGGCTGAACCTGAAGGAAATCCTTGACTGTCTGTACCGACTTTGCTTTTTCCTCTATGGATTTCAGTACATCTTGTGCATGAGCACCAAACAGCTTCTGTTTTTCCACAGGTGCATCAAGTAACTTTACTTTAACATGGTCAGGCAAAGACTGATCCTTTAACCAAGCATGTCTACGTATCACAGCCCCAGTCATAGCTGCCCTACATGAAGATTCCAATGCATCATAACCACACTGAAGATTCCAATGCATCATAACCACACTGAAGAAAATGGTTATTAACCTGCTGAGTGTTATGTATATGATCCTGCAATGCCTTTTTATCAATAGGCTCAGGAGAGGCTAACTTTTTCTGTAACTCATCCAGGAGAAAATCTTGGTACTGAAACATGTGGAAAAGGCAGTTAAGTGACCTCATAGCTAGGGTAGTAGAGGTATATACTTTTTTACCCCATCTCTCCAGGGACCTTGCTTCTCTGTCTGCCGGCAGAGGGTTTTTGGCAGAGGAGGCAGCCACCCCCTTGGGGCCCTGTGAAATAGTTTCTAGATCCACAGAGTGGGCCTTAAAAGGTGCTTGTGAGTGTCAGGGACCCTATATCATCTGTCCGGCTTGACAGGAGCAGGAGGAAGAGAGTCAGGGTTAGCACTGGAGTCAGAGAAAACATCATCCAAAACATCCATAACAGGTGGAATAGCCAAAGGTCTGTGCTGGGGAAGCTTGAGGAAGGTACGGAGCCTTTTCCTGGAGTCAGAGAATTCCTGACCCTGCCATTGAAAATGTTCCCTCATGGCATGCAGGACTTCACCAAAAGAGAAATCCTCTGGAGGGGAGGCAGAGGGAATTGATTCCTCAGCATCAGAGTCCTCGTAGGCCTGGAAGGATTCTTCTTGGGTATCAGAATGCTCAGAATCCCCAGAGGCTTCATCCGAAGAGAGGTCGTCCGCCTGCTCAGTTCTAGGCCTTTTCTCTGCAGGTGGCTGAGAACCCCTGTCCGGATGAGGCCGAGTCCCCCTGATAAGGGAAATAAGATCTGCAGCCAGAGACATGATCTGCTCATCAGATGAAGGGGCCTGGGTAGCAGGCTTAGGATGGGCCTTGGCCTGACTGGCAGCCTTAGCATGTGCAAAGGCCTTGATGGACATGGAAACAGGGGGCCTAGCAGCCCCACGTGCAGGGGTAACCTTGTCCACAGAAATGGTGTCTGGTAGATCCAGAACTTCTGTTTCCGGAGGAAATTCAACAACCGGCACCGGAGAGATCTCCGAGACCGAAGGTTGTGTTAACGCTGTGTCGTCGGCCTGGTGCGGTGGATTTACCACTTCCGAAGGGACCGGAGCACTAGCAGAGGGTTTAGGAGTAGCATCGGTAGTCGACGCGGGCCGAGAATGTCAGTCCCGGTCCTTGCGTTTAGCAGATTGGGTTATCGGTAGATCCGACGGCATGATATACGCAAAAGATTCACCAAAAAAGTTCTCGGCGAATTCTGCCCGGCGCCTGAGTGCGCTTATTAAAGCAAGCACAGGCCGAGACGTCGTGGTCTGGGCCCAGGCAAGGAAGGCAGAGAGAATGGAAGTCCTTATGAGGTATTTGTTTACCACAAGACAAACAATTATTAACTTTCTCAATTTGTTCTGACATCAGCTGAGGCAAGAATAAATGTTCCCCAATGGGGTACTTAGCTTTTGGATGACTTCGGTACTGAAAACTCAGGAGCTGACCGACCGGCACTTGCGAACTGCTTCTGCTTTGGGCA
>NC_056730.1:440133382-440160882 GCF_019279795.1 Protopterus annectens
AATGTATATTTAAAAAGGAAATAAAGAGATAAAAATTGGAGACCTATAAGATTGAATAATACAGATCATAATTTTTTTATGAGACTAATAATAAAAAGTTTACAGGAAAAAAATGGATAGAATATATGACCATGATGTATTTGGAAGAAAAGGAAGTTAAGAGGTATTCTGGATAATATAGCAATAACCCACGCCTGGGTGTGGGTAATGCTGGATTGACCCACGGTTGGCGTGGTTTGGTCCCGAGCGAAGCCGACCAAAAAAGCCAACCATGGGTAAATACAGCATTACCCACACCCAGAAGTGGTTATTGCTATTATACCATGACATTATTTAAGAAAAGAAACTATTACTTTTCTTAAATAATGGCATAGTATAATGCCTGTTTACTGCCCTTCCGCAGATGTCTGGCATCCACGGCAGTTCTTATGTACTGCGCGCCCGCGCAGTACATCAGAGTGGGCAAACAATGAAAGCAAGATCTCCGTTGCTTTTTTAAGCTATGTTAAATGGGTTTAACATAGCGAGACAGTTTAAAATAAGCAACGGAGATGTCCGTTGCTTATTTTAAACTGTCTCGCTATGTTAAACCCATTTAACATAGCAAAACAGTAAAAAGCAACGGAGATCTTGCTTTCTCCGTTGTTTTTAAACCTGTCTCGCTATGTTAAATGGGTTTAGCATAGCGAGACAGCTAAAATAAGCAATGGAGATCCACGTTGTTTATTTTAAAGCTGTATGTTAAACCCATTTAACATAGCGAGACAGTTTTAAAAAGAGTTATACTAATGGAAAAAAGTCTGGGCGACTGGACCTTTTTCCATTAGTATAACTCGATTTACAATGTGCACGCTGGCCAATCAGCGTGCACGTTTTGGGGGGGGTCATGGTATAATAAGAGAAATAATTCATTATATCATAAATAAAAATGTAGATGAGAAGGTTATGATAGGGGATATACGTAAAGCTTATGATAATATTCAATATAAATCATTATAGGTAATTTTGCAGGCATATAATGTAAGCAAAACATATTGCAAGTAATAAAATCTGTTTATGAAAAGAACTATGTGAAACTAAATGTAAATGGCTAGATTGGGGAAGAAATAAAAACAGAATGTGGAATAAAGCAGGGCTGCCCAGCTAGTAGTGTAATTTTCTCATTAGTTTTGAGTGTAATAGTGATGGAAATTAAAAAAATGTCAAGTAGTGGTGGATACAAAATGATGAAGGAGGTACAATTGCCAATAATGCATAATTATATGGATGATATTGTATTAATTGTTAAAAATAAAGTATGGATGGAAAAAGTAACTGAATAATTAAGTATAAATTAAAAAAATGGTTTAAGTATAAGGAGAAAAATAAAGGATTTGGTTTTGAAGGAGGTGTTGAGTTCAATGAAAAATATATAGATATATTAGGAATAACATCTGGAAGGAATGAATACAGACAACAGCAATGGGATAATGTACTCAAAGAAGTAAAGATATGACTAATTTTTGGAAATCATATAGATTTCCATATAGAAAAAAGCACACTTGTTGAACACCATGGTAATAGGAAAAAATGCTTATGTTGCTAACATCTATATGATTCCTATTAAGTATGAAAATTAATTAATGATTATTATACTCTCTTTTATATGGGTCTCTAGACTGAATCCAGTCAAAGGAGGGATTCTGTATATGAAAGAAGAGCAAGGAGGTTTGGGTTTAATAAGTCCAATAGTACATGCAGCATCTTTAATTTTATATAATGTATTAAAAGGAGTTATGAAGGAAAATTAAAACTTGACAGAAATTATACTATATTATAAATACAAAAAACTGTGGGAAGGAATGGAAGTTAAAAAACAAAGTAAAAGCATTGTGAATGAAGATACGAAAGAGTACCAAAACAAAATTGTGTTATGGAAAATAAAAAAGAATATATGTGAGAAAAATAGAAAGGAATGGTATTAAGTATTATGAAAGCATTTTATTGTATTGATCCATGGAAAGATTTAGAAATAGATAATAAAAAAGCCATAATGATGAGATATAATAACTATAAAAAGATAAAAGAATGTAATGATTTTTTATGGAACTTGACTATTAGAAAATTGCCGGTTAAGGCAAATATGGCATACAAAAAGCAAGATAGAATATGTAATAAATGTGGAGAGTTTGGGACTACAGAGTATGTGTTTTTGAAATGTGAAATAATTAATCATTTTGGAAAGAAATATGTAAAGATAATAGGGTGAAAAATCTGTTAAAATTTGGACAAATAAATATGGACATAATAAAATTTGGTTATTATGGTGCATGTAAACAGGAAGAAGTGAAGAAAATGGGCAGAGTAATATTTTATGCTTCATGGACTATATGGAATGAGAGAATAAATGAAATTAGATACAATGGAAAATGGACTTTGACAAAGATTTTGGAAAAAATAATGTTTTGGTTGTGGATAAAAGAGTGGGAGGAATGCTTAAATTGAAGTTTATAATGTATGGAGATTTGTAAATAGATGTAAATAATGTAAATATGTAAATAATATGTAATGTATATATCAATAAAAAAACCTACTCTTTGAGGAAGAGGAAATGAAGTACTTTCTGGAGATGCTAAGTGGTGCTAGAGGGCTGCTACTGCAGTTCCAGGAATTCCAAGATTGATGAGAGTGCAGCAGAGCTGGAGAGAAGAGCAGGAGAAAACTTACTGAGGGAAGGAGAAGGAAATGAAATAACTGTTGCAAAGTTGGAGAATGGAAAACTGGAGACACAAGTGCTGATAGACTAATAAACCAGGTAGAAACAAAGGAAGCAAAGGAAGCAAGATGGAGTGACATGGTGGACAGAGTATTACAAGAGGAAGAAACTGAGAGCTTGGAAACACAACAACTGATGAAAGGAAAACAATGGAGGTATTCTTGGCTGATGGAATAGCTAGTTTTAAGGGTCGACCTCTGCAACTGGGTTTTGTTTTGTTGCAAGAAAGAAGTTGTTATGCAAGATGCAGCAAGGCAAGGGAAAATGGAAGAGGGAACTGAGAGGGGACAAACATTTGTAGTTTCTCAGCAGTCACAGAGAAGATGACCAGTTGTAATACTAAAAAAAAAAATAAAATAATTAAAAATAAAAGTGACAGCAGTGTGAATAGGTATGACATTATGGATTGTGTTATTTTTCCAGTAGGGTCTAATGTTAAAGACAAAAGAGCATACATTCATTTGGGAGATGACCATTTTGTGAAGTGACACTTGACAGCTTTAACTTGCTGGACAAATTATGACTGAGGTGGAAGAAAGAAATATAGTAGCACTATGGAAAGACTATTTCAGAGATTGAGACTACAACTAAAAAAGAAAACAACTGTGCAACTCAGGACTTCAGATATGGATGAGCATAAGTTAAAACTATTTTTCTTTCACTATGTAGTGAAGTACATGAAGTTAAAAACATATGTGATGAAAGAAATGTTTGGACTGGAAGTTAGAAAGTGTGGGTAACAATGGTGGACTGGAAGTTAGAAAGTGTGGGTAACAATGGATGTTAAGGATAGGTAAAATTCAACATATATTAAAATACACTAGTTGTGAATGATAACAGATGATTTGTTATGTACTGGGACAACCTAAAGCATGTTATTTTTTTTACTCAAATGTTTTTTCTTGATTTTTTCAAATAAAATGTCATATATGTTATTAATACATTGGCTAACAATTGAAACAAGATCATTAACTATGTACAGTATTTACATTTGGCATGTTATTTTTGTGGGACTGAAAAACATTTAGTACAACACTGTAACAAATGAAGGTGTTTGTTGTGAATGTGGGATGAGGGGGTATATATCAAAAAACTGTAAGCCTTTTTGTAGAAAATGTAAATAATTTGCACACTTCCTGTTTGACTGACACATGTTAGAAAGAGTAGATAAAGAGAAAAGCCCAGAAGAAAGACAAACAGTAAAAAGTATTATTACAGAAGATGTTGAAATAGAATGTAGTGTGGGGGGCTGGGATACTGAAGATAGGTTAAACAATGAAGAGTTAGTTAGAGAAAAAAGTTCAAAGTGAGGTTATTAATATATGGGAAGAGATCAGATTTGCAATTTTAGAAAGTGAAAAGGAGGAAGAATGAGAAATGGAGGTAGAAGAAGAACAATAACAAGATAGTGAAAAACTATTTGATGGGAAAGATAGGAGAAGGAAAAGAAAAATAAGATCTAGAAGTAAAATACTTACAAAAAATGCATGGGATGATATAAGAATCTTAGTATTAAATGTGAATAGCATCAGGAATGATGTAAGAGGTTTGGTGGTGGTGGAATAGTGTCAAAAACTACAAATGGATGTTTTTCCTTGCTAACTACCAGATGCAACAAAGAAGAAAAAAGAGAAGAATACAGGCATTATAGGGGCCAAATTGTTTGGTTGGTAAGAAATGAGACATGTTCAGGAATAGGAATTTTTATAAAAAAAAGGAATAATAATTTTAGATGTAACTACTGTAGTACCAGGAAGAGAAGTGACATGTATGAGAATGAAACAAAAATGTATAAGATCAATAGCAATGCATGCATATACAAATATGACAGAAAGAAAACAGTTGTTTGAAGAAATGAAAAAAATGTGTTAATATATCAATAGTGTTGTTAGAAGATTTTAACTGTAACCTGAGGAAATAAAAGGAAAAATAACACAGGATATTAAGACGTTAAAGGAATTAAGTAGAGATTTAAAAGTAGGAAAGAATGGAGAATGGACATATAAAAGGGGAATTTTTAAGACTGAATGTTTGCTATAAAGACATAAAAAATAATAACAGGGTGAGGACAGATGACAGCATTTTTGGATAACATAGCAGTATGGATTAGAATAGGGGATGACAGCAAAACTGCAGAGTTTAAAAAACATAAAGAAATGATGAGAGAAAATGATGAGAGAAAAAATATAAAGGAAAGATCATATGACAATAAAACAATTTTATAAAAATTGGGCACATTGGTGGGTATAATGTATAAGCAGAAATATAAGATATATTTAGAAGTGGTATGAAAAATAAAAAAGAAATAAGATTAAATATAAAGACATTTTATGTAATTATTAGAAAGATATAGAAAAAGAAAGTGACAAAACGAGGGAAATAGAAAACAGATGTATGAAAAGAAAAGAGAAAATAGAAAAATGACGTTACATATGCAAATATTTCCTCTGAAAGAAAAGAAGGAGGAGGTTCTCCTTTTTTAGGGAAGAAATAAAAATGAGAGAGGGAATGGTGGATGCTATCTTAGATGGCAAAAGAAACTTAAAATACAAACAGATATTAGGCAGGTAGTAGAACATTTTGTAGAGAAAATGTATGAAAAGGAGGAAATAGATGGGCAAGGAGAATGGAAAGAGAACAAATCTAAGGACTTTTTTTTTTAGAAAATGAGATAACATTAGAAGAAATAGAGAAGGTGATAAAAGAAGTTAAGAATGAATCAGCACCATGATTAGATGGTATAAACTATGAGTATTATAGGGAAATTAATAAAGATAAAAAAATAAGTTTTTAAAAAATATTAAATGAATGGATGAATGACTTTATAATGGAAGATGACATGGCAGAGTGATAACATTTATATGGAAAAACAATGAAAGAAAATATATATATTAAAAAACTGGGGGCCTATAACACTCGGAAATATTGTCTAAATTTTTTATGAAAACGTTATGAAAGGATGGAGAAAGTATTGGATGAGGTAATAGAAGAAGGGATTTATGGTTAAAAAAGGAAGAGAGGGGAAAGAATGTTGATTATACTGAAAGAAGTACTACAGATGATACTGAAGGAAAATAAAGAAGTAATACTGATAGCACAACATAAAAACATTTGATAAAATGAGCCATGAAGCAATGTGGCAGATTTTAGAGGCATATGTGGTATAGGATAAAAATGTAATAAAGGAATGGTTTGAAAATTCATGGGTACAAGTTACGATGAATGAATGGAAAAAAGTATTAAGACAGGAGTAAAACAGGGATGCCCAGTGAGTATGTGCTTATTTGTATTACTAATACATACAGTAGCACAAATATGTACAGTGGATATAAAACGTTTACACACCCCTGTTAAAATGCCAAGTTTTTGTGATATAAAAAAATGAGACTACAATAAATCATTTCAAAACTTTTCCCACCTTTAATATGATCTATAACCTGTACAATTCAATTGAAAAACAAACAAATCTATTAGGGGGAAAATATAAAAATAAAAAATGTACAATAAGCTGGTTGCATAAGTGTGCACACCCTTAAACTAATACTATGTTGAAGCACCTTTTAATTTAATTACAGCATTCACTCTTCTTGGGTACATATCTGCTATCAATTAAAGAGACTCTGATTAACCCCAAATAAAGTTCAGTTGTCCTAGTAGGATTTTCCTGACATTTATTCAGTTGCCTGCTACAGCAAAAGCCATGGTTCCCAGAGAGTTTACAAAGCATCAAAGGGATCTCATTGTTGAAAGGTATCAGTCAGAAGAAGGGTACAGAAAGTATCCACAGCATTGGATATACCATGGAACACAGTGAAGACAATCATCAAAAAGTGGAGAAAATATGGGACAACAGTGATGTTGCAAAGAACTGGATGTCCCTCCAAAATTGATGAAAAGACAAGATGAAAACTGGCCAGGGAGGTTGCCAAGAGAGCTACAGCAACACTGAAGGAGCTGCAGGAATTTCTGGCAAGTACTGGTTGTGTACTACATGTGAAAACAATCTCCTGTATTCTCCATATGTCTGGGCTACTGGGTGGGGATGCAAGATGGAAACTTTTTCTTACACAGAAAAACATCCAGGCCCAGCTAAAACTTGCAAAACAAGACATCAAATCTCCCAAAAGCATGTGGGAAAATGTGTTATGGTCTGATGAGACCAAGGTTAAACGTTTTGGCCACATTTCCAAAAGGTACATTTGACGCAAAAACAACACTTCACATCACCAAAAGAACACCATCCCCACAATGAAACATGATGGCGACAGTATCATGCTTTGGGGTTGCTTTTCTTCAGCTGGAACTGCAGCTTTAGTCAAGGTGAAGGGTGTTATCAATAGTTCCAAATACCAGTCATTTTTGGCCCCAAACCTTTAGGCATCTGCTAGAAAGCTGAAGATTAAGATGGAGTTCACCTTTCAACACAACAGTTACCCCAAGCATACATCCAAATCAACAAAAGAATGGCTTCACCAGAAGAAAATTAAAGTTTTGGAATGGCCAAGCCAGAGCCCAGACCTAAATCTAATAGAAAATATGTGGGGTGACCTAACGAGGGCTGTGCACAAGAGATGCCCTCACAGTCTGACAGAGTTGCAGTGCTTTTGCAAGGAAGAGTGGGCAAATATTGCCAAGTCAAGATGTGCCATGCTGATAGACTCCTACCCAAGAAGACTGAATGCTGTAATTAAATCAAAAGGTGCTTAAACAAAATATTAGTTTAAGGGTGTGCACACTTATGCAACCAGCGTATTGTATGCTTTTTATTTTTTATATTTTTCCCCTAACAGATTTGTTTGTCAATTGAATTGTACAGGTTACAGGTCACATTAAAGGTGGGAAAAGTTTTGAAAGGATTTATTGTGGTCTCATTTTTTATATCACAAAAAACTGACATTTTAACAGGGATGTGTAAACTTTTTATATCTATTGTAAGTATGAAATGAGAGAGGCAAGATGTGAGATGAAAGGTAATGTTATATTACCAATATGTATGACATGTGCAGATGATTTAGTTCTAATAACAAAAAAAAAGATGAATAAGTGGGATTGTAATAAGAAATGAAAACTGTTTAAAAAGCTGGTTGGCAGTTAAACAAAATGAAGTGAAAGGGATTTGGTGAAATAAAAAAATGGAATATATTTCACAATAAAGGAAGTAAAGATTTTGGGAGTGACATTTGGTAAGTATGAAAGTATAATAAATCACTGGAGACAGAGAGATACTGGAACAAACAGGAAAATTGCTAGCTTGATGGAAAAGTTTTTACTTATCATTTCAGGAAAAGGCACATATGCTGAATAATTATGTATTAGGAAAAAATAGCATATTTGGGGGGAATATATGTACTTTGCACTCAAATGGAAGAAGGGTTATTAGAGATTTTTTAGCTTCATTTGGGGCTCAGAGATGAACACTTTGAGAAGATGGATAGTTTATAATAAAAAAAGACGGTTATTTGAATTTAAAAAAATCCAGTGGTGCATTTAGCATCTATGTATTTCTTTTGGGTAATGAGAAAAGTAAAAGAAAGGTAAAAAGAAATAACAGGTACAATGTTATGTGAAAAATGTAAAAATGTATGGGAAGGAAAAACAGGGAAAAGAAAAGAAAAGAAACAAAAAGGGACATGGTGGAAGAAAAAGAACATGACAAAAAATTAAATTTCAAAAATTAGAAGTAAATAAGGCTGATGGGGAAACAAAAAGAATGGTATAATGTTGTTGTTTGTCTTTCGGCTTTACCCAGTAAGGGGTCGCCACAGTGGAACTCCGGTCTGCTAATGATTGGCAGTAGATTTTTATGAAATGCCGAGGTGCCAGCTCGACGCCCAACCTTCAACGAAGGCACACCCATTTACACATGCATGTCTTTCGAACACTACCTAACCGCAGGGAGGACATGCAGACTCCACACAGAAGGCACTCCCAAGCCAAGCCGAGAATCAAACGGGAGAACCTCTTGCTGTGAGGTAACAATGCTACCACCGTACCACTGCGGCATAATAATGTGATTATAGGAAAAAATTGTGAACCAATGGAAGGAAGTAAAATAAAATAAAAAAGGTAATAAAAGACAAAACAGAAAAAGTTTTAAAATGTTTATGAAGCTGAAGATTGTTTTGTGGAGAATTGTATTAGACAAGTTACCAGTGAAAGAGAATATGAAATATGAGGTGATGGAGGAAAGACAATGTTTTGACTGCAGTGAAGAAAAAACAATAAAACATTGCTTTTGGATTGCAAAAAGATAAAAATGAATATGGATGGGAAGAGTTTAAATGTATAAAAATTAATATGATATTTAATGGGAAGTATGATAAAGTAAAGTTAAATAATATGGGATAAAGTACTATTTATGACAATATAGGTACCAGGAAAAAAAGATGTGAGAATTTGTAACAGAATAAGAAAATGGGAGTGGATTATGCATTATATGAAATAAGGTTGTTTTAGAAGAAACAGTGGAGGTATAGATGGTAAATATAAAAGAAAAAAGAATAAAAAAATAGAACTGTTAATTTTTTTGTTGATAAATTGTAAAGAATTTTAAGCATGAATTAAAAAATTGAGCATGTAAATAATTGATTTAAAGTTTTTGTCATAAAATGAATGGAAATGTTAATAAAGCACCCCTACTCTTTTCATTAAGTAAAAAATACGATAGTCCAAAAACCAAATGCAAAAATAACAGGCTGTAGAAGCTTGAAGTCCTAGGCAATAAAGACTCCCATGTAATGTACACTTTTAATGTAACAAAAGAACACAAGAATAAGCGCTTTCAGCCAGCTTAACTGGCCTTCATCAAATTAATCTGAAACAGTCATCAATTACACATACATATATATAAATCCAACCACAAGAAATTAGCTTAATTAATCAACTGAAAAATTTGCATATTTAAATGTTAAAAAGATATTTAAAAACATATTTAAAAACCTATGTGTGATAAAAAATATATATATGTAAAATGTATATATGCATAAGTATATGTATATAAATAACATATGAATATCAAATACATCATTCAGTCAATTCACATATTGCACAAAACAATAATAAAAAAGTAATAAAAACATGTGACTTGAATGAAAATACTAAGTAGAATGCTATTGCCAAATGTGTTAGGAATACATAAAGTACAATACAATACAATAAGTTAGTCATGTTCTAACCTTTAAAATAGGTTTTAATGATATGTAATCATTTATTCCAGGGGGGTTGGATGCATTTAATTTGACTTGCCATATAACTTCTTTTTCCTCTAAGTTTTTCATCACCCCCTCTAGGATTAAAGTGCACTTTTTCAAGTATGGCAAAACAAAAAAGTGTGGTTAGAATTATTAGACTGTATGTGTCTAAACAAGGCATTATTTGTGTTTTCTTTTTAAATATTATATATGTGTTCATAAATTCTATTTTTTAAATGCTTATCCGTTTTCCCAACATGACATGCTGGGCAGGCTATGCACATAGCCAAATAAACCACACTTTCGGTATTACAATTTCCTGTCTATACTATTACCCTCGTATATATAAGCACACTGATTGCAAGCTCCACATTTTGTAGCTCCTCTGAGTACTTTCCTGGTCCTGTCACTTTTATAATTTTCAAGTTGGAACTTTATATTCCTGCTAGTCTTGTATACAAACCTAGGTTGATGGGCTAGACAACTATAGACTTCAGTATTACCTCTAAGAACATTCCAATTCCTATCTATAATGTTTTTTACAATAGGTGCTTGGGTACGATACTTTAAAATCATAGCTAGTGAAAAATTAGTGTTGTTAGAATTTCTGCTTTTATCCATTTGCTTAAAGTCTGCACCTAACAGAGGTTTGTATAGTATCCCCCATTGTGATAAAACATACTCAATAGTGTCTTCAACTAGTTTAATGGGGTAACCTCTTTCCAAAAACATTCTACCAATAAAATTGAGTTATTGTGTAACATCTTGTTGATTGGAAGTCATTCTAGCTGCCTTAATACATTGCCCTTTTAAAATACTTTTTTTTCTGTGAAAAAGGGTGGCAGCTTTGATACTCTAAGTCAGAGTTGCTAAAAGTGGGCTTGCGGTGTATATTTGATTTAAATCCTGAAGGTGTATGAGAGATGTAAGTATCCAAATATGGCAACCCAATTTCACTTAGTGAGTATGTAGATTTAAAGTAAGGACAAATACTATTTAGGTAACCAACAAACTTGTGGATAACATCCTTTTCCCCATTCCATAAAATAAATACATCATCCAGGAACCGTACATAGAGAGTGAAGTATTGCCTAAAATTACTGTTAAAAACATGTCTATTCTCCCATTCTGTGAGCACAAGGTTGGCAAATATGGGGGCACACAATGCCCCCATAGCTACTCCTTTTAATTGCCTGTAGTATTCACCTTCAAAGTATATAAGATTATTTTCTAGAAAAATACTCATCAGTTCCAATAAGAGAAGAATATTATCATTATTAAAATTAGAATATCGTATCATGTAGGTGTGAAAAAATTCTAAGCCTTCTTCTTTAGGTATAGAATTAAATAAATCCACCACATCTATGCTCACAAAAATCAAGCTGCTATTCCATAAATCATGTTTCAACCTGCTCAAATAATCAAATGAATCAACAAGTAGGTATGGGATATTATTATAAACATGTTTTAACCAGTTGTCTATTAAAACTCCAATCTGGTAAGTTTTAGACTTGCTTCCTGAAACTATTGGTCGAAGGGGGGAGTTAATGTAATCTTTGTGTACTTTAGGTACTCCGAACATAGTTGCTAATAAAGGAGAATCCACTTTAACAAATTCATAAATCTCTCTAGTAATCCTTCCTTCCAAAAGAAACTCTTCTAACCAAGAATCTGTTCGTCTGTGAGCTATATTAATTTCATTAATACTAATAGTCTCATAGACGTCGGGGTTATTCAATATGTCGTACATCTTTTCAAAATACCTACATTGATCAAAAAGCACAACACCCTCTCCTTTGTCCAGTTTCATAACTCAGGTTGTGATGTCTTGACAAAGTTTGTGAAACAATTCCCATTCTGCTTTACTAAGATTGTATTCCTTCTCTTTCCTTCTGGACATGTATGCATAAGTCCTATAGATGTCTTCGATAGTTAAACTTTATATACATATATGTATGCATATATACATTTTTACATATATATATTTTTATCATACATAGGTTTTCAAATATGTTTTTAAATATCTTTTTAACATTTAAATATGCAAAATTTTCAGTTGATTAATTAAGCTCATTTCCTGTGGTTGGATTTATATATATATATATATATATATATATATATATATATATATATATATATGTAATTGATGACTGTTTCAGATGAATCTGATGAAGGCCAGTTAAGCTGGCTGAAAGTGCTTATTCTTGTGTTCTTTTGTTACATTAAAAGTGTGCATTACATGGGAGCCTTTATTGCCTAGGACTTCAAGCTTCTACAGCCTGTTATTTTTGCATTTTCTTTTCAATAAGTGTAGATATTTTACAGCCACCTGAGCAACCACCAGCACTGGCAAATGGGGCCTTGGATTAATGTCTCATGAGAATGATGGTGCACTCAGGAGTGCTGCACTCTCCTTATGCTACACAGCAGTGTCAATATTGAAAAAAATTAATCCATCTACCTGGTATGGGATTAGATCTCACAGCCTTCTGCATTACAGACTAGTATGCTACCCACTGAGCTACTGAGACTATATTATAACATTTACACAAAAATAGGAATATGTATACATAATGACAGAGTGAAACAAATTTCATGATAAAAATAAATAAATAAACAAATTGCTAAATGTGAAAAGGGAGCTCTTGAGTGGATTTAAATATATCCTCCCACATAAATGGCACATAAGGAATTTCTAAAAGTATCCTCAGTCACACACTTACATCAGGGATGGTAGTTGATTCCAGAAAACTGGAACCAAAAGACAAATGAGAGCCCATCAGATGCTTTTTTGATACAGCCAGCAGCTCTTCCACCTGACTAAGATGCCTCATCATAACAGTAGGTGCCAACAGCTCTTTTAAGGGAACAGGAACCAGATTGTGTCTGGTAAAATAAGTGTTAGAATCTTGAAAACTAACCTGTCAGCAGCTGGCAGCCAGTGTAGATCCCACAACATGGGTGTTACATGGCATGAAGGAGGTACTTCATCCAAAACTCTAGCTGTCTAATTTTGTGTCTACTGCTGCTGTTGTGTCAGGTCCTCCTCTGTAAGACTGACATAAAGGGCATTGCAGTAGTCCAGGTGAGGTAACATTAGTACTTGTAACACTGCTGTTGAGTCCAAAGGTGACAGCAAATTCCAAATCCAGAAATTATTCTTAAGATAATGTGACTGATGATATGTTACTTAATTAAGTTACCTAATCTGAATTTTATTTCCTGAAGAGAGATCACAGTACTACAGTTAGGCATCCTTTAAATGGTCACCATGTCTAAAGGCTCCTGCCAAACATAGATGTTTGGTTCTGTACCATCTATGAAGGAGAAATGCCCATGTTTCAATAATAAAAGTGTTCCAGTCAAAGCAAACTCCTGGATTTCACTCTCAACTCCTTAGTGAAGAGAATTGTCTCTAGGGAAGAATGGAAGAAAAGACTCTCCTGTTCCCTATACCTTGAGCTGCTATGGCTTAGAGTACAGAACTCAGTGCAACAGAAAGCTCAAACTCAGCATAATTTTGTTTTGCCTGACAGGAGGATTTATAATGGTCTGTTGATGCAGACCAGGCACAAACAGATCTCCCTACATTCTTCCCAAAGTCCATGTTCCTTTGGCAAATCTAAACCAGTTCCTTTTCCAAATGAAAGTAGCAAGTGTAGCAATTGTCTGAGCCAGATTTAAAATTAATTGTAGAATATGACTTCCAGGAATTTGCCAGCCACTGAACTGAGTAGCTGAATTTTACAGAGGAACTTTGCGACAGTATAAAATGGCAGATACAAGCACCATGGTGTAGAGGGTACAGCCCTGAATATGGCTCTAGTAATCCAGGTTTGATTAGTGGCTTGGACATCGGAGATGCTGACATGGGAGGATGGGCATGCTCATCCTGGGGGGAGGACATGCACTTGATCACAACTCTTGGTTGATCCAACAGAGGTCAGGGAAGCTCAGGAGGCATTAATAAAAAAATGAGGCAGGGCGATGGCTCAGTTACCTTGGAAACAGTTTGATGCATCAGATTGCCCATTGCACATCTGTCCTGAGACAGTGTGCATGCATGCATCCGTGCATTTGGGGATGGGAACTTAGGATATAACCAAAGTCCCCCTTGGCAAGCAATCTGAAGCTGCTCCAAGGTGCCTCATTTTCCTCACCAGTACTGAATGCAAGTTGGAGAAATTCTGGGAGCTCTCATGGGTAGCTGTAAGGAGGGGGAAAAAGTAAAAAAAAAATGAGGTACAAACAAACACACACACACACACACACACACACACACATATATATATATATATATATATATATATATATATATATATGGTTCCACTTCACAGTATCGAATTACTGAAAACTCGAACTTCACATGGTCGAGACCATATGATTGTGTTTTCAGTAACTCAAAATTAGGAAGTAGAATAAAAAAAAAAACAAACACATCGTTTTTGCAGGGGGGCAAGCCCCCCTGCACTCCCACACACCCTACTTAAATGTACCAACTCCAAGATCAAGCTACAGTGGGGAAAAGGGAAATCTCCCATTCCGCGCTGTATGCAGAAGGGCAGAATGGGAGCTCTCCCATTTCCTCACTACAGTGCGATCAAGGAGATGGTATATTTAAGTAAGGAGGGTGCAAGGGGGCTTGCCCCCCCGCAGAAATTATGTGTTTTTTTTTTTAATTCCACTTCCTAATTTCCAGTTACTGAAAACTTGATCATATGGTCTCGACCATATGAAGTTCGGGTTTTCAGTAATTCGATATTGTGAAGTGGAACCATATATATATATATATATATATATATATATATATATATATATATATATATATATATATATATATATATATATATATATATATATATATATATATATATATATATATATATATATATATACATATATGGGTTACGTTCAGAATTTCGAAGTCCTGCTGATCATATGTTCGAAGTTTTAAAACTTCAAAATCCTGAATGGAGATCGGCATACAGCGCGGACCGGGAGATTTCCCTTGTCCTCGCTGTAGTGTGATCTCGGAGTTGATATATTTAAGTGGGGGGTGCAGGGGGCCTTGCCCCCCTGTATACACTTGTTTTTTTTTTTTTTTTTTTTTAGTGGTGTTTCTGGGGAGGGTTCACTATTTTGGGATTCCAAGATCTCGAGATTCTGAACTTGATGTTCTGAAACTCGAGATTTTGGGATTTTGAAATTTAAAAGTGAACCTATATATATATATATATAGATAGATAGATATATATATGTATAAATATATACACACACACACACACACACACACACACACACACACACACACACACACACACACACACACACACACACACACACACACACACATACGTTACTTACAAATTGTTGAACTACAACTTGTTGAATCCAGAAAACCACTAGCAGACCTGACTGAACATGCTGCCAGTTGTTTTGTGCAAGACTGTGGTACAGTGAGGATCAGGGAGTTTGCCCTTTCCCCACTGAGTGCGATCACAGAGATGATATGCATAATTAGCAGGGGGATGCAAAAAACAAGGTTTGGTTTTTTTGGTTTATTTTTTTTTTAATTGGCTGCTGATCGACAAGTTGTGTTCCATCAGTTGCCATTTGATGGGCATTATTTTTCATGATCTGTCAAACATCCAAATACACACACATATATCTATATCTATCTGTGTATATACAAAGATATAGATACATATAATCCAAACAGAAAAGCAGTACATAGCAACACAGAAAAGTTGTAGAAATGATATTTTAATAAAGGCACATGATCACGTCAGCAGTCGAGTGCAGTTTTACTTAGAGAGCATCTGTACTGCTTGACCTTGGAAAATCACCCTTATCTGAAAAGTAATACACATCATGCGACCATATCTCCCAGTGACATCACACTCCAAAATAACTGCATATTAAAAATCTATGCATAGAGAAATATCTTTCCTACAATATGCAGAGTCAACTATATATAAGTACAAACAAAATACAAATGTCTGTAATTAAAAATATGCAAACCTATATAAAAGGAAAAAGGGAAACGTCAAGTGTGTGCACGTATATCAAAAATATGTATATACAGTGGATATAAAAAGTTTACACACCCCTATTAAAATGCCTGGTTTTTGTGATATAAAAAAGAGACCACAATAAATAATTTCAAAACTTTTCCCACCTTTAATATGACCTATAACCTGTACAGTTCAATTGAAAAACAAACAAATCTGTTAGGAGGAAAATATAAAAAATAAAAAATGTACCATAAGTGGTTGCATAAGTGTGCACACCCTTAAACTAATACTTTGTTGAAGCACCTTTTGATTTAATTACAGCATTCAGTCTTCTTGGGTACACACCTGCCATCAATTAAAGAGACTCTGATAAACCCCAAATAAAGTTCAGCTGTCCTGGTAGGAGTTTCCTGACATTTGCTCAGTTGCCTGCTACAGCAAAAGCCATGGTTCTGAGAGAGCTTACAAAGCATCAAAGGGATCTCATTATTGAAAGGTATCAGTCATTAGAAGGGCACAAAAAAATGTCCACAGCATTGGATATACCATGGAACACAGTGATGACAGTCATCAAAAAGTGGAGAAACTATGGGACAACAGTGGCGATGCAAAGAACTGGTCGCCCCTCCAAAATTGATGAAAAGACAAGACAAAAACTGGTCAGGGAGGCTGCCAAGAGACTTACAACAACACTGAAGGAGATGCAGGAATTTCTGGCAAGTACTGGTTGTGTACTACATGTGACAACAATCTCCTGTATTCTCCATACGTCTGGGCTATGGGGTAAGGTTGCAAGACGGAAGCCTTTTCTTACACAGAAAAACATCCAGGGCCAGCTAAAAGTTGCAAAACAATACATCAAGTCTCCCAAAAGCATGTGGGAAAATGTGTTATGGTCTGATGAGAACAAGGTTAAACTTTTTGGCCACAATTCCAAAAGGTATGTTTGGCACAAAAACAACACTTCACATCACCAAAAGAACACCATCCCCATGGGCGCAGAAACTTACACAAAAAGTACACATTTTAAATGAAAATAGGTGGGGGGCTTCACCCCCCACACCCCCTTAACTATATATACCAACTTCAGGGTCACAGGACATTGGGGAGGGGGACAAATCCCTGTTATTTGCCTTGAATACTGCTTTTCGATCAAATGAAATTTTGCTCAAATGGGTTTAGGTAAAATGGTATTTCGATCAAATGAAGTAGACCCATATACACGCACACACACACACACACACACACACACACACACATATATATATATATATATATATATATATATATATATATATATATATATATATCACTAGGTAAGCAATATATTCTGTTCCATATGTTAAGTGGAACTTAATGTCATAACATTTACTAGAGTTAACAGAAGTAAAATGCATTGCCTCAAGAATATACTGGCACTTAGTACAAGAACCACACCTACAGCATCCAATCCTTCTCATGAACATGGTAACAGAAATGGAAGCCAAATCAACATTTCATTTATACTTAGAAAAACAATGCCTCCAGATTATGACTGGTGCGAAAACCATACTGACACCTATCAGAAAACATAGGACACAAAACACTATCAGATTTAAAGACATACCAAAATGTATCTACTACATTTTGAATATTAAAAATATTTCTACCATAGGTAGTAACAAACCTAATACATGTTTTAGTGGTTCTACCCTGTGCATTCCTGGTGGCTTTGTGCAAGAGAACATCCCTATCCATATTATCCTTGTTTTTTGCCATTCCTTTGGCATAAGTATGATACACACTATCATCCCTACATATCCTACAAATTCAAAATAATTGGGAATAGGGGATGTTCTCAATTAAGAATTTAGGGTAACAACTAGTTAAGAGTTTTTGGTCAAAGATTTCTGGTAAACAGTTGTCTTTAAACCACTGTCACTGGATTTTTATACTTCTTCATCCAAAAATTTCAAACCTTTTAAATCACAATTCAGGATGAACGTCATGCCAAAATAATTGGCATTCAAGTAAGCTAAAAGTTTATGTAGCTGTACTAATTGCTCATCACATAACACCCAACAATCGTTCAAATATCTACACCATAGATTCATTTTAAACAGAAATAGATTTATAAAGGCATCATAAATGTGTTTAATTTCCACATAGCCCATGTACAAGTCAGCATGCTTGGGCACAAACATAGTGCCTATCACCATCCCACGCAATTGTTAAAAAAATTCCCCAGTGAAGTAAAAAATATTCTTTTCCAATACCATTTCAAACAAGCTTAGCATAAAATCATTAAAATCACCTGCATAAAGTCTGGATTCACATAAAAAGTATTACATAGCTTCTATCCCTTTCAATGGATTTTAGAAGTATATAAACCTTATACATCAAGCGAGCACAGTATCATACCTGGTTCAACCACATTTGGTTAATAATTTCCAAACAGTGTGTAGTGTCCCTCAACCATGCTTGTACTAAGTCAAACAAAGGCTTTAAACAAAACAAGTATTCAGGCAAGGGCTCAGTAATAAAGCAATGGCCTGAAAAAAATATGGCACCCAGACACTGGTGTCACAGATTTATGAATTTTGGGCAATAAATAAAAATATAGCCTGTCAAATTATTTTACAGTAAGCTAGTTCTTAATATCATGATCAAGCTTTTTATGTTAATTTGATTACATATTTCCTTCCCTCTTCTCTTTCACTGGCTATTGTCATTAACCACAAAATTATCATTGTTGTCATTCCTTCCGCCATGTCCTCGTGGAGTGTAGTAAACAGAAAAATTAGTAAAAAGGAAACCACGCCAACACTCCACAAGGTAAACGCTGCGCTGTTGAAAATAACGAGTATAGCAACAATATAAAGAACAACAGCAGCAACAACCATGCAATTCTTCTCAACGAAAACGATTCAAAAATAGAACGACACTTATAATGTCCACGTAAAAATCTGGTTTAATAAGTGCACTCAGTAGGTAAGCGCTTTCACTTAATAGCTTCATCAGACCTTATAACAAACTGAGCACAAAACATTTAAAAAGATAAGAGTATCCAATCAATTTGCTTTAACTATGACATCACATCCTGACTGATCCCACTACTTTGTTACAGAGCCTCTAGCGGATATACACGATAAAAGCCTTATATCAAACAAACATAATAGAGCTACATACCATACTAATATAATATAACAAATACTTTAAGATTAGTTAGCTTCCAAACTTAAATATTGTAAATGCTTGAACATTAATCCATAGTTTATGCACGTTTAAAATCAAAAATCAATGACAAACAAAAGAGGGATCATATTTACATATAAAGCACGAACTATACATCCATTATGTTCTGCTTAGTATATAAACAATGCAAGAGCAGATCACTTCTAAACAAAATCTGCAACTCTTTAAAACAGTAAAAGGTGCATTACAGCCCATAGCTCAAATAAACACTGTACGCAACACATGGAATCTGGTACATCAAATTAGACATTCTAAAGATGTACCTATCTTTCCTAAATTTATATGTCCCTGCATCTATAACATAAAAATTAAAAACACTAGACACATAAACGCATCCTTAAATTACTGGTTCTTAGAACTAGTCTATAAACAATACATCTGAGTTATGCAATGCTTACCATTACCTCAGCCCATCATACTCACATAAAATAAACAAAATAATAAAACAGTCACATAAAAACACTATCTAACAGGGCTTTGCCCTTGAGCTAAACCCTATTGCCTAATTGTGAACCACACAATGTGCACAAAATCTAATGCATTCTATCAAGCATTTCAGGAAACAATCAATCTCTCTCTTAAGATCTATATACACGTGCATCTATCAAATGAGAACAAACCACAATACAAAGAACACATCTATATGGCACATTTTCAGAGTAAAAATGTATAAAGGAGATGCTACTGAATAACGACATTAGTGGACATTATTATAAACTTAAGACCCCAAATGCACGCGAATAACAGATGGTATACCAAATGGACAAATCAGACACCAAACAAGTGATGATTATCATGTGTTCATCTAATACACCACACAATGCCCACGTGTACTCAGGGTCCCACCTTGTCTCTTCCATCCTTACCTAACTTGCATACTCTTCGGTTCCTTTAATACAGCAGTACATAGGAAGGAATGCCATAAGAATACACTGTTGTATAGACAAAGTATGCATCCCAACTATGTATTTCATAATGTAGTTAGGGGACAGGGAATGCACGTATCCAGATTGAATAATACTGATACTGGCTTTTCTTCAGAGTTATTGAATCTTAGGGATAGATTTAAGCAGTGAGGGTATGGTCAGCGTGACTTGAATGAAGGGCTTTGTGATATAGACTCTCTGAGGAGAGACAGAGCCAAACCCTATTTTTCTGATCATCTTCAGGTTGAGAGGTTTAGAAATTACACAGACAAGTCTGAGCTTAAAGTCCCCATGTTTTATACGATAGATAATGCGAACATCTATGAAATATTCAGCAAACATTGGAATATGCTGTTGACAAACCCACAGATTGCTAAAGTTATAGGTGGAAATCCTAAGTTTAGGTATAAGAACAAATATAATATTAGAAGGATGTTATGTTATCAACAAGCTAGAGATGGATCTGGAGTTACAACAGGTACTTTTCCGTGTGGTGAATGTAATTTTTGCTCATATATTGATAGTACAGGGAAGTTTGTGCATCCTGATACAGGAATTGAGTATGTATTTTAGTGTTCAGCGAGTTGTAACACTCAGCACGTGGTATATATTGCCGTATGTGTAGCCTGTCGATCCTTTTATATAGGAAAGACAGACAGATGTTTCAGAAATAGAATCAGGGAGCACCTTTATAATATTAGAACAGGTTTAGTAACCAATGCCTTGGCAAAGCGTGTGATGCTAACTGGGCATCAACATACCTTTGAATTTATGGTTGTAGAGGTTATTTCAACTAATTTAAGGGGAGGTAATGTTAGTAATGTTACTGAAGAAAAAGAAGTTAAATGGATCATACGTCTTAGAGCCGATTCAGGAAAAAGCCTGAATGAGAGGGCTTTGATCAGGCCATTTCTTAAAACGAAGAGTATGCGAGTTAGGTAAGGATGGAAGAGTCAAGGTGGGACACTGAGTACACGTGGGCATTGTGTGGTGTATTAGATGAACAAATGATAATCATCACTTGTTTGGTGTTTAATTTGTCCGTTTAGTATACCATCTGTTATTTGCGTGCATTTGGGGTGTTAGGTTTACAATAATGTCCACTAATGTCGTTATTCAGTAGCATCTCCTTTATACATTTTTACTCTGAAAATTTGCCATATAGATGTGTTCTTTGTATTGTGGTTTGTTCTCATTTGATAGATGCACGTGTATATAGATCTTAAGAGAGATTGATTGTTTCCTGAAATGCTTGATAGAATGCATTAGATTTTGTGCACATTGTGTGGTTCACAATTAGGCAATAGGGTTTAGCTCAAGGGCAAAGCCCTGTTAGGTAGTGTTTTTATGTGACTGTTTTATTATTTTGTTTATTTTATGTGAGTATGATGGGCTGAGGTAATGGTAAGCATTGCATAACTCAGATGTATTGTTTATAGACTAGTTCAAGGAACCAATAATTTAAGGATGCGTTTATGTGTCTAGTGTTTTTAATTTTTATGTTATAGATGCAGGGACATATAAATTTAGGAAAGATAGGTACATCTTTAGAATGTCTAATTTGATGTACCAGATTCCATGTGTTGCGTACAGTGTTTATTTGAGCTATGGGCTGTAATGCACCTTTTACTGTTTTAAAGAGTTGCAGATTTCGTTTAGAAGTGATCTGCTCTTGCATTGTTTATATTCTAAGCAGAACATAATGGATGTATAGTTCGTGCTTTAGATGTAAATATGATCCCTCTTTTGCTTGTCATTTATTTTTGATTTTAAATGTGCATAAACTATGGATTAATGTTCGAGCATTTACAATATTTAAGTTTGGAAGCTAGCTAATCTTAAATTATTTGTTATATTATATTAGTATGGTATGTGCCTTTATTATGTTTGTTTGATATAAGGCTTTTACTGTGTATATCCACTAGAGGCTCTGTAACAAAGTAGTGGGATCAGTCAGGATGTGATGTCATAGTTAAAGCAAATTGATTGGATACTCTATCTTTTTAAATGTTTTGTGCTCAGTTTGTTATAAGGTCTGATGCAGCTATTAAGTGAAAGTGCTTACCTACTGAGTGCACTTATTAAACCAGATTTTTACATGGACATTATAAGTGTCGTTCTATTTTTGAATCGTTTTCATTGAGAAGAATTGCATGGTTGTTGCTGCTGTTGTTTTCTATATTGTTGCTATACTCATTATTTTTAACAGCGCAGCATTTACCTTGTGGAGTGTTGGCATGGTTTTCTTTTTACTAATTTTTCTGTTTACTACACTTCACGAGGACATGGTGGAAGGAATGACAACTGCTTTGGAATTGAGCTATAGACCGGAGGTCGGAAAGTCTAATTTGGAGCTGAATAGCAAAGTAGAGACTGGGCTGCGAGTTACTCAAAGGCAGGAAGCAGGATTTCGTGTTGGTGTTAATCCTGTGGAGAGGTTCAGTTTTCTAATGAATGAAAGTAATAATCCGCTGTTAGCATATGAGGCTAATACAGTGGAATCTGCTGGTTTGGTAGGTGTAGATGAGACTGATAACATGAAGAGGGCGATAGACCAACTTGAATTGGATTTTTTGAAACTAAAACGTTTGCAACTACAGAGACAGCATTTTGAAGCTTGTTTGCAGAGAAAAATAGTGCCAAGGGGTTGCATGTCCTAAAGATGCCAACATATGGGGCACAATTCCCTGAACTTTGGCTAAGTGGCAGGTTCTCTACTTAGAGGTGAGCGCTAAATATATAACTTTGCTAATAGAATTTTTTAAACCTGAGGAGGATAGCCTCAGGGAATCTATTAAGGAGCAAGAAGCCATGTTATACACACATTTTAATAAAGCCACTGTTGACACCTCATTAGAAGTGTTATTGGATAGTATCTCCACTTTTGAAAGAACACTTATGCAGAAAAGGGGTAAGCTGGATAGAGACACTAGAGATTTCCACCTGGGCCATATCTTCACATGGCCCAGAGTCAATAATAATAATCATAATGAAAGAACTGAGGCAAGAGGGATTGGTAATGTTGCAACAGCAAGAAGTGTTAATGAACTTGGAAGAGGAACTCTTAGGTCTGTTGAAGCCAGTAGTGATGCAACAGTAACACGTCCTATGCTAGATCTAAGGGAGGTCACTGGTTGCAGTAATAATGACTCCATCTCTGTGAAGAATCTCAATACAGTGACATGTAATGATAATACTCCTTTTGTCATTCCTGATGGGAATGATAATGTCGGTTCAGTGGATACACGTCCCAAAGGGATGCAAAGACATGATCCTGGAGCATCTACTAGTAATAATATGACTGGTAATTTTCATCAGTTTCCTTTACCCATACCAGTAGAGAGAGGTATGAAGAGGGTGCGTTCTGCCAGTCGAGGAAGGCAGAAACGGAAAATCTCTCCCGAGAGACAGTCTGGTCACACTCTCAAGAAAATGTGGAGTCATGTCGGGACTGCCTAATGTGGAACATTTCCAACAGAGTTATAGACTCCTATGAGTGTTCAGTCCTTAATAAAGGGCTTGGTTTTATACCTACTAGTATGAGTGAACTTACTGATGTCATGATTGATTTGAAAACATTTACCAGGAATATTATGTGAAATTGGAAATGGGAGGGGAAGTGTCCCTTGATGGAAATAGGTTTAAAAGATTGAGTACTTATATGCCTAATTACCATCCTTTGGTGTTTGCCTTTGATAAGTTAGTTGAAGATGACTTGTACAAATATTTTAGTAATGTACATGGTGGAACTTCTCGGAAGCTGAAGACCAATTTGAGCTTAAGAGAATGTGAAGCCTTGAAAAGGTTACAATCAGATGTTAATATAGCTATCAGACCAGCTGATAAAGGTGGCCCTGTGGTATTGATGGATACCAGTAGATACCAGCTTTCTATGAGGGAAATGCTGAATGATGATAGATTCTATAGTAATTGATCATGATGAGATTATTGCTAAAATTAGCAATATTAAATCTATGCTGGATGATTTGGTTAAGAGTGGTCTAATTACAAAGGATCTTTTCAAGTACTTGCATGTTAATGATCCTGTTATACCTATGATACATGGTCTCCCTAAGGTTCATAAGAATGGTTATAATCCTCCTATGAGGCCTATTTTTTCTGGTAGGGGGTGGTGTATAGAGCCATTCTCAGTTAATGTCGAGAGGCATCTATGCCCTCTTATTGATGAAAATTCTAAGATTTTGAGAGACACCAAACAGTTTTTGAATGATCTATACATTTTCAACAATAACTTCCGGCTAGATAGTGATTTGATCCTTGTAACCTTGGATGTACATTCCCTTTTCACTATTATACCTAATGTGGATGTGGTTGACTATGTAAGATGTTATTTGCATAAACATAGCAAACAGCATATATATTGTTAGTCTGTTTTTGGAAACAATCCTTGAAAGTAATGTTTTTCTTTTTGAGGAGACTTGTTTCCTCCAGCGTGATGGCGTGGCTATGGGCACACCATGTGCCAATAGCTACGCCAACATGTTTTTAGCATTATGGGAAGAGGAAGTTTTGTTTCAGATGAAACTATATCATAGACATGTACCTTTTTACAGACATTTTGTAGATGACGTCTTTTTCATTTGGAATGGTAGCAAATGTTTGTTAGATAGGTTTGTCGAAGGGATGAATAATGTGACTAGCTATTTGAAATTTACTATGTCCTCATCAACAGAGAATGTTACATATTTAGATGTTTTTGTGGAAAGGCTGAGTGATGGTTCCTTTAATACAGGATATAGGAAGGAATGTCATAAGAATACACTGTTGCATAGACAAAGTATGCATCCCAACTATGTATTTCATAATGTAGTTAGGGGACAGAGAATGCACGTATCCATATTGAATAATACTGATACTGGCTTTTCTTCAGAGTTATTGAATCTTAGGGATAGATTTAAGCAGCGAGCGTATGGTCAGCGTGACTTGAATGAAGGGATTTTGTGATATAGACTCTCTGAGGAGAGACAGAGCCAAACCCTATTTTTCAGATCATCTTCAGGTTGAGAGGTTTAGAAATTCCACAAACAAGTCTGAGCTTAAATTCCCCATGTTTTATACGATAGATAATGCGAACATCTATGAAATATTCAGCAAACATTGGAATGTGCTGTTGACAGACCCACAGATTGCTAAATTTATAGGTGGGAATCCTAAGTTTAGGTATAAGAACAAATATAATATTAGAAGGATGTTATGTTATCAACAAGCTAGAGATGGATCTGGAGTTACAACAGGTACTTTTCCGTGTGGTGAATGTAATTTTTGCTCATATATTGATAGTACAGGGAAGTTTGTGCATCCTGATACAGGAATTGAGTATGTATTTAAGTGTTCAGTGAGTTGTAACACCCAGCATGTGGTATATCTTGCTGTATGTGTAGCCTGTCGATCCTTTTATATAGGAAAGACAGACAGATGTTTCAGAAATAAAATCAGGGAGCAACTTTATAATATTAGAATAGGTTTAGTAACCAATGCCTTGGCAAAGCATGTGATGCTAACTAGGCATCAACATACCTTTGAATTTATGGTTGTAGAGGTTATTTCAACTAATTTAAGAGGAGGTAATGTTAGTAATGTTACTGGAGAAAAAGAAGTTAAATGGATCATATGTCTTAGAGCTGATTCAGGAAAAGGACTGAATGAGAGGTCTTCGATCAGGCCATTTCTTAAAACGAAGAGTATGCGAGTTAGGTAAGGATGGAAGAGTCAAGGTGGGACCCTGAGTACACGTGGGCATTGTGTAGTGTATTAGATGAACAAATGATAATCATCACTTATTTGGTGTTTGATTTGTCCGTTTGGTATACCATCTGTTATTCGTGTGCATTTGGGGTCTTAGGTTTTCAATAATGTCCACTAATGTTATTCAGTAGCATCTCCTTTATACATTTTTACTCTGAAAATGTGCCATATAGATGTGTTCTTTGTATTGTGGTTTGTTCCCATTTGATAGATGCACGTGTATATAGATCTTAAGAGAGATTGATTGTTTCCTGAAATGCTTGACAGAATGCATTAGATTTTGTGCACATTGTGTGGTTCACAATTAGGCAATAGGGTTTAGCTCAAGGGCAAAGCCCTGTTAGGTAGTGTTTTTATGTGACTGTTTTATTATTTTGTTTATTTTATGTGAGTATGATGGGCTGAGGTAATGGTAAGCATTGCATAACTCAGATGTATTGTTTATAGACTAGTTCTAGGAACCAGTAATTTAAGGATGCGTTTATGTGTCTAGTGTTTTTAATTTTTATGTTATAGATGCAGGGACATATAAATTTAGGAAAGATAGGTACATCTTTAGAATGTCTAATTTGATGTACCAGATTCCGTGTGTTGCGTACAGTGTTTATTTGAGCTATGGGCTGTAATGCACCTTTTACTGTTTTAAAGAGTTGCAGATTTTGTTTAGAAGTGATCTGCTCTTGCATTGTTTATATATTAAGCAGAACATAATGGATGTATAGTTCGTGCTTTAGATGTAAATATGATCCCTCTTTTGTTTGTCATTGATTTTTGATTTTAAACGTGCATAAACTATGGATTAATGTTCGAGCATTTACAATATTTAAGTTTGGAAGCTAACTAATCTTAAAGTATTTGTTATATTATATTAGTATGGTATGTGCCTCTATTATGTTTGTCTGATATAAGGCTTTTACCGTGTATATCCACTAGAAGCTCTGTAACAAAGTAGTGGGATCAGTCAGGATGTGATGTCATAGTTAAAGCAAATTGATTGGATACTCTATCTTTTTAAATGTTTTGTGCTCAGTTTGTTATAAGGTCTGATGAAGCTATTAAGTAAAAGTGCTTACCTACTGAATGCACTTATTAAACCAGATTTTTACGTGGACATTATAAGTGTCGTTCTATTTTTGAATCGTTTTTGTTGAGAAGAATTGCATGGTTGTTGCTGCTGTTGTTTTCTATATTGTTGCTATACTCGTTATTTTTAACAGCGCAGCATTTCCCTTGTGGAGTGTTGGTGTGGTAATCTTTCATATCTGTTTACTGCACACTGTATCTCTTAGAATATTAACCAATTTGTTCCATCTTACCTTTAAAATCTGCAACATCTTGTTCAAGACCACCAGTTAGTCATCTTGGAATTAGTGCTTCTGTTTTTCTCTTGGTGAGGGAAGGAGCATTATTTCCTGGAGACTTGATCACTGGGAAAGCCTGATAACTGCTTCATAGGTACCAGCTTGGAATTTGTGCTTATATTTTGATGCTGGTGACAGAAGGAGCAGATGACTTTGATTCCTGACTGTATCTGATTGGGCAGTGAATGCCTGTGTGGGGCCTTCCTGATTGGTTTGCTTGCTATTCAAGGCATCAACCAGGAAAAGGCTACAAG
>NC_056730.1:440790882-440853382 GCF_019279795.1 Protopterus annectens
TATCAAGTACAAAATAATATAATCTGCAAATAAAGCCAACATTTCTTGGTTACCATACCAATTACATCCTTGAATTTTTGAGCCCTTTATGTCCTTTGCCAATTATTCTAAATATAAAGCAGATAACAAAGGGAAAGAGGATTCCCCTGCCTGGTTCCTGTGTTCAAATACAGCTTATCAGCGTGGCCCCCCACACTTTGATTCTTGCCTCCTTCTTCTACTTAACCTTATTATTGTATCAGGGAATGCAAATGGTTCCATTTTCCTACTCATAAAATCCCAGGTTACTCTGCTGATTGCTTTCTCTGCATCAGTACCCACCAACAACAGTGTTATTTTCTTACATTATGCTTCCCTCTGGATCATTGCTCTTATATTAATGTTGTCAGATATTTGCCTCCCTTCCCAAAACCACACTGATCCATATCTATCAATTTCAGTAACACCTTTGCCATTTTTTAGCTAGTATAGACATAAGTACTTTATAATCATGGTTTAAAATTGAAATGGTTCTATATGAAGTTGGGTCTAATGGTTCTTTGCCCACTTTGGGTAATACAGCCTCCACAGCTTTCTTCCAAGAATTCTCTACTTTTAAAATATTGTTAAACAAAAGCTTCCAGATCTTTGTCACTTTCTTCCCTCTTAACTTCCGAACTTCTACAGGGAAGCCATATGTTCCTGGAGACTTTCCTGTAGATTGATTATACATCACTGTTACTATTTCATTTCCTCCTATCCTAAATGAAAATTGTTGAACCTCATCTGCCTCTAACCTGCCATAATTAAGTCTTCCATAAAAATTTAATTTATGCTTTTTCTTGATTTCCACATTTCTGTTATACAAATTTTCATAAAATTTCTGAAATATCTCTAATACCTCTACAGAATCTAATTTTCTTGTTATAAGCTCCCTAACTTTGGCAACAACCATTTCTACTTTATGTTGCTTATGTTGCTGTCCTAAAAGTTTTTGTCTTCTGCAGCTGTTATCAAAAAATAGTCAATACCTTGCTTTTTCTTTCTCCCCTCTTCTTTCATACCCTTTCACATCATAACTCTTCTGTATATTCCTGTACCAACTTACAAACCACACACTGGCCCTTTATACCCTCTCTGCATAAAAATAATCCTCCATTTTCTTACTCAACCTTCCCCAACCACCCTCTCATTCAGCTAATGTATTACTCATCTATTTTAATCTCTACCAGATGCAATGCATGACCCAGCCACTCTCTGTGCTGGCACCTCTACCTTTTTTCCTGGTGTTGGCTCCCAAACTTGTCTTATTGCTTTGCTCCTCCTGAGTACTGCGGTATAACCATCACTTCTACCAGCATGTTATTTAATTCCTTTTGACCTCAAACATCAATTTTTTAAATAATGCTCTTGCAAATGACTTTCTCTTTTCTTTGCTTCCACTTTCTTTGTTTTGAATCATTGTTGTATGAGATTTTATTCATGACTTACAAAAATGTTTATCTATTGATATGTACTGTTATATTTTGTAAAAGTCTGTTTTATGTTTACTGTGTGCTCTATCTATATTCATTTTGTTAAACTGCTTAAAGTCATTGCAGTTTTTCTTATCTGTTTTTTGTACCTTTTATAAATGTATTTATACTTGGAGATTTTCTCCCCGGGTCAAATCTGAAAAAGGGCAAGGGGCAACATATACCCTGGTAAACAGATGTTAATAATGCCAACTGTGCAGTTCAGTGGTGCAGTGGTTAGCATTGTCACCTCACACCAAGAGGTTCTCTGGTTTGATTCTTGCCTGGGGTGCCTTCTGTGCAGAGTCTGCATGTCCTCCCTGCATTTGCATGGGGTCACTCTGGGTACTCCAGTTTCCTCCCACGTTCCAAAGACATGTGTCTGAATGTTTCTCCTTGAACCTCTGCTGAAAATGGGCTCTTTCCCAGTAAACAAATTTTAAATAAATGAATAATTATGATGAAAATAATAATAATAATTATTATTATTATTATTATTATTATGAGTGGTTCGACAAAACAGCATGAGAAATTTTGTAACTGTAGGTATTAGCACTTGTTGAATAGTCTCTCCTTTCTCATTAACTATCCTGTACAGAAGATTATTCTCTAAGTTTAAATAGGGTTAAGCTGGTGGTGGTCCTTTGGGAGATCTTTTCTTAATATCTATGAAATATTTTCTCTCAGATAGCTTAACGTATTATCTCAAACTGGGAACCTTTTGTTTACTTCTATTTATTTATTTATTTATTTATATTTGTTGACTGGGAGTGTCCGACTGGACATATATCCATTTTCAGCAGAGGCCCGGGGAGAAAAGCTCCACAGTTAAAATAAACAGACAGTAGTTACATTGGATTACATAGCGATTAACAATTTACATAGCAATTACTTACAACATATTTACAGGTGAAGAACATAGTACATCAGTAGACAACTAGAATCTTTATCTGTGAAGTACATAACAGACATTAACAAATGTTACAAGAAGAAGTTCCTGCTGTATAATAAGTACTGGCTTATGAGCATCTGAGCTTGCTATAATCACAGTAGTTAGTGGAGTGGAAAGAAAGGTACTGGTTGGATGGGGTGGGTGATATTAGAGTGGGAGTTGCAAGGGCATAGCCAGCATGTTTTTAGGTGCACTTTTAGTAAAGTTTTGAAGTGGGTGCATGATGGTACGGAGGTAATTGTGGGTGGGAGGGAGTTCCATAATTTGGCTATGGTGCAAGAGAATAGTGCTTCACCAGCAGAGTTATTGGCTTTAGTGATCTGCAAGTGATTTTTGTCACTGGATCTTAGTGGTCTGGTGGTGCGATAGGGTTGGAGTAGATTCTGGAGGGATGGGACATTTAGTGGATGGTTTACTAGTTTGTGGGCGAGTGAGAGTTGATACCATTGAAGGAGGTGAGGGAAATTTTAAATGCATTTGGCCTACTTGTTGGTCAGATAGCCTGGGATGCCCCTCTTCCTCCCTGCTCTGGAAGACAGAGGGTCTTGCTTTATACCCATACATGGCAGCCATACCTCTCAACCTCTTAGTGCAAAATATCTTGCAAAACCTAATAGTATGTGGGGAACAATGGCCCAAAAATAGGGACAGATTTTTAAATATGGCTTTTATAAATTTAGAAAGTTGCTAGATATACAGGATTTGTCTTAACATGCATTTTTCTGAAGGATATGAAGTCTAAAACAGAAATGTATATCATTATTTAGTGAGTTATCCTCAGATCATCCTGGTGATTTGACAGAAAATCACAAATTTTATGAAGAACAGACTAAAAATATAAGGGAAAATCTGGACATTCTGTGAAAATCTGGACAGTTGAGAGATATGATGGCAGCACAGGAACCTCCTAATCCCTGTCTTCCCTAAGACAAGGTAATTCATTCCAGTGCTCTGAGGGGGTGTTCTCTATCTGCTTCTTTCTCCAAAGCACCTCTCTACATATGTGGTTTCTCTTTATTGACTACCTTCTTGTGAGATTGTAGTCAAAGTTCTCGGTGACTAATCTTAATAATGTACTCATCTGAAGCTCCACCTTCCCTCTGTAGTTCTCCATTACTCTTTATTACTCTCCACCCTTACTTCACTTTGTGGACTTGACTGTACATTGTATTCTTGTGACCTGGTCTCCTCTCTGGACAGTCATCACTTTCTACCCTTACTCAGCACCCCATGTTACATAGGCACAGGCTTACCTTTTTAGAGATATTTATCCATGCTTTGGTTGGTCTGTACCCTCTATGGTTACTCCTGGCATTAGGGTCCCTTTATCCTCCCTTGATTTTTGACTGAGTAGGGTATCTTGACCCTGTGGATTGTTGCATTGTGTTGACATTATATGCACAGTAGGGTCTGTACAAAGCTCCTTCCTGTTAACCTCCTCCCATTGCTACTAAAGACATTCAAAATGTGAAGTCTTTTTCCAGTGATGAGACTGTAGTGAAGAAATGGCACCATGATTAACTCTACCCGAGTGACTAGGTCATACCTCTCAACCTCTTAGAGCTAGAAATCTGGACAGAGACATTTATAAAAGTGGGACAAAGGCCAAAAAATAGGGACAATTTTAAATATTGCTGTTACAAACTTAGAAAGTTGATAGAATATCAGGTTTTGCATTAGCACAAATTTTCTAAAGGATATGAAGTCTGAAACTCAAATGCCTGTTATTATTTTCTAACTTCAGTCTTTAATGATTTGCCACTAATTTGACAGAAAAACTGACCAAAAATATGAGGCAAAAATCTGGACATTCTGTGAAAATCTGTACAGTTGAGAGGTATGGACTGGGTGCAAATTTTTTTGCCATGTATGCATATTTCCTCTATTCTCTTTGATGAGCAGGACTTCTTTCTTCAAACATGTTAAGCTTTTACCAGAGTGATTTTTCTCCCAGAGTCAAGCAGACCTTGTAGCTACTGACTCTCCACCATAATTACACACTTCATTAATTTTCTGGTGGTGCGATAACAGAAGGCTGATTCAACCAGGTGGGCTGTTGCTTGATCACAGTCCATAGCCTGTTCATTCCCACTTTCCTTCTTAGTTGTTTAAATGAGGGTTCAGTTCTTATGTCCCCTTTGAATATTTAGCAATGCACCATCTCTTTCCACATCTAAAGCAGAGTGTGGCAGACATGGACCCTTTCCCTTTATTCACAGACATCAGTAATCTTATGAGATTGTACTTTATACAAATTTTCATAGCACAAAAATCAAGTAATGTTGCCTGCACCCATTTCTTAATGACTACCGACAAAGTTCTTTTAAAAGGATCTAATACTAGACTCACCATCATTGTTTCTTTACTGTTTACCATTTGGAGTCAAGCAAAAACTTCACAATATATTTCACATAATAACTGTGCCCTGACTGTCTTATCACTGGAAAAACTCATTTTTCTGAGGTGACTCCTCCCCTCCCTAAACACTTTCTTTTTACCTTATCAAAGCCGCTATAGTCTGAGCTATAATGCATGTGCATGTATGCACCGAAGGACTCCCCATGAGATGTGCTGCTAAGATTCGTGCCCAGTTGCTGCAGTTCCAGCCTTCTTGAATGGCTATCTTTTTGAAGATGATGGATAAGCTTTCAAACCCTCTGTGCTGTTAAGTGGTTTCAATGGGGGGAGTAGCTGTTGGATGTGGCACAGACTTGGCTACCATCACCATCACATTGGTAGCAGTAACACTCATCTAAAGGAGCTTCTGGACTGTACTTATAATCCCTTGAGCAGAAACACCTTGGCATAATGTTTAAGGTGTTTACCTCACAGACACATGGTACAGGGTTTGATTTCCACCTTTGAAGGAAATTGGCTAAGCTTAAAATGGCTTACAAGGGCAGATAACCTAGCAATTACCTATGAACCTGTAGATGGCTCTCTAGTGATTCACTGCTTGGTTTAGGTGCAGACTCTTTTGATTGGTTGGGAAAAACAAATTATTTTCAGAGGTAGGTGGAAATGAAGATTAGGTGCTTCTCCCACTATATGTGACATTTTATGTAGCAAACATTGTCTCGAACATATAACTTTTACTTGGAGAACATAAACAGGCTTTACATTTTGCTAGAAAAGTAAAGTAAGAATTGTAACCTTTACAAAGCATACAACAACAAAAAAGTTCAGTCTATTTGCTACAGTCACGGCTACAACTCAGCACCTGCACTTTTAAAGTTTGTCCTGTTTGTTGCATTTACCTGTTGAGGCTACACACTCAAGTGCTCTAGCCTGTGTTACATATTTATTGCATTTTCCTGCTGTTTGTTGCAAAAAAGAAAAAAAAAATTGTCCTTGTTTCCCGTCTTTCCTGACCTAGAGTAGTCCAAATACAGGCTTTGCTGTATTCTGGACTTTTGGAAAGTTCCTGTGTTGCCCATTTCCTTTCTTGGATAAAGGGAGGCTTCTTTGTTCACCAGTGGAAGTGGGGAGCTTGGAGCAGCCTATCTATCCCTGGAGGAGTGTTCCCAGCACAAGAATCTGGTAGTCTATTGGCCGTTTTGGGCCAATTTCTAGCTCTTTCAAGTCCCCCTGTATAAAACCCGCTTTAGCGCGGCTTTGCGTGATTTTGCGCATAGCGCAGCATCGGGCAGCGCCGCTTAATCGGGTTTAAACCATTCTCGGCTCCAGAAAGTCTGCTCTTCAGTTTTTCCCTTAGAACTGATCTAGTTCTCATAATAAACACCCTATTCCCACTCTAAAGCCTGGCACTTGCTCACTAAAGCAATTATATGAGTCAGCACTAAAAAATTAAAAGCACTACACCGTCACAAACTCCCCTTGAGTACTTTGTCCCCCATTGGCCCTTTTTTTCAATTATAAAGGAATTCCCAATACTATTCTAGCATGTCCAAAGGTCAGTTGTCAATTTCCTCTCCGGTCCTGCTGGTGAGTCTGGGAATCTTGAGGCAATGTTACAACTGCCTCATGTACACAGACAACCCTCTCCTCCTCCCAACAAATTCCAACACATGTGAGAGATGCAACCATATAGCCAAACTGGAGGCTAAGCTCTCTCAACTCAGTACTGGCGTAACCAGTCAGGAGGAGAAGGAAACCACACTCACTACAATTCCAGTCTCACATAGACCTACCACGACAGCAAACCAAACACATAAACACACAAAAACATACTCGGGGGCTCTAAATAAAAATCTGCCTAAGCAGCAGAGACCTCCAAAGCAGATACCCAAGCAACTGCTACCCCAAAACAAAACATGTGCAACACATAGCTCACAAAGCCAGTGTGCTGCACAGTCACAGCCCTTAAGGCTAAACAACACACCTGATACACTTGTAATAGGTGACTCTATCATCAGGCACACTGATGTCTCGCTCACCAGGCTGAACAAGGAGAACGTCATGGTGAGCTGCCTGTCGGGCGCTAGGATCCGCCACATAACACAAGCACTCAGGTCACTCCAAGGCAAGTACAAATATGACTCAGTCATTGTCCATGCTGGTGTGAATGACCTCAGACGTACCTCCCTGGACTGCATGAAAAGAGACATAGAGGAGCTCTCTGAGCATGTAGCCCAGGCCGGTATGACCCTGACCTTGAGTAGCATCTTACCCTCACCAAGAATGATGCCACAATATGAAGACAAGATGATCAATTTCAACAACTGGCTTAAGTATTGGTGTCATTCAAAGGGGATCCAATGCCTGTCTGCCTGGGATGACATGCTTGACAAGCCACGATGCTTCGCTAGGGATGGCTTGCACCTGTCACCCCTGGGCTTTTGGATATTGGCAAAGGCTCCTGCCACCCCCATAGTGCCTTTTTAGGTAAGGCTCAAAAGACAAACCCACCTCCATAGGTATCACAAGGGATAAGAAACTAAGAGTAATGCTACTCAACGCCAGAAGTCTAAACCTCAAGATGCACACACTCGAAACTCTCCTTAGCATGGAGAACATCGATATCTGTGCAGTAACAGAAACCTGGTTCAAGGCTCCTGAGAGCACCCCAGCACTACCAGGTTATACCTCATACCATGTTTTTCGGCCCCAAAACTTGGACAGAACCACAAAAGGAGGGGGAGTATCAATATTCGTCAAAGATACCCACACCTCCAGGTTGGTGGCACAGCACGAAACATCAGAGACTATCCATGTGCAACTAACAGTGGGTAAAACTGCCTTCCAGTTTATAGCCTGCTACAGACCACCCTCCCAAACCCAGGAACCCCACTCGGCCTTCCTGAGAACACTGGAAAATATGAAGGTCTCTCCAAACACCATTATACTGGGCGACTTCAACTACCCTAACATAGACTGGGAGCATTACTCTAGTTCCAACACCTTAGCCCGAATTTATAAACTCAAATGCTATGGAACAACTTGTTGCCACTCCCACAAGAGGGGAAAACATACTGGACCTGATCACCACCAACATGGGGACTCTATGCTCCAGACCAGAAGTGTATCCCTCACTGGTAAGATTAGACCATAAACTAATCTCACTAGATCACAAACGAAAAGCCAACTAGGTTGGATTGTGGCAATAAAGGCAAACGCAGTTCCTCCGTTAAATTCTTTAATGAGTAAAGCATGATATACACACACAACTGAAGCACCACGAGCAGACAGTCCACTAAAATGATAACAATCCGCACTGAAATCACACTCTCAGATGTTAAGCGCTTTCATCTGCCGATTGCAGACTTCATCAGAACAATATTCAGTGCTAATCTTTGATTCCGACTGGTTTCACCTACTAGAAAAAGTTTTTCTAGTAGGTGAAACCAGTCGGAATCAAAGATTAGCACTGAATATTGTTCTGATGAAGTCTGCAATCGGCAGATGAACGCGCTTAACATCTGAGAGTGTGATTTCAGTGCGGATTGTTATCATTTTAGTGGACTGTCTGCTCGTGGTGCTTCAGTTGTGTGTATATCGTGCTTTACTCATTAAAGAATTTAACGGAGGAACTGCGTTTGCCTTTATTGCCACAATCCAACCTAGTTGGCTTTTCGTTTGTTGTTATTGGGCTTACTATTAATCTCACTAGATATTCACATCCCGACCTCAGCCTCTGCCCAGAAAACCACAGTGAAAATCTTCTCTAAAGCAAATTTCACACTCCTCAAAACCGAGGTGGAATCCTTCAAAGCCCCCGGGCCTGTGGAAAATACGGCCCAGACCGTAGAATCCTTTATAAACGCATTCTATGAACACCTTCAGGAATGCATGGATCATGCAATCCCAAATAAAACCAAGACCCAATCCTCCAAAGTTAGGCGTCCTGTCTGGTGGACCCCAGCCATAAACAAACTATACAATAGAAGGAGGAAGCTACTACATGATAGAGCAAAATCCCAAAAAGGGAAGGCATCTCTGATCAGTATTAGCAAAAAATTACGGGCACTCATAAAATCGTCTAAGGCCAGCTTCGAGAGAAAAATTGCACAGGACACTAAGGATAATCACAAGGCTTTCTTTAGTTATGTTAGGACCCTGGGTGGGAATTCCCAGATATGCTCAGAATTAGTCCAAAATGACAAAAAATACACCGCACCCACAGACATTGCCAACATCCTAGCTGACAGGTTCAGCGCAAACTTCTCCCCCCCTTCCCCACCAAAAGGGCAAATATCTATCCCAGCAGAGTGCTGCCCCCCTGACATCTCAGATGCTCAGGTAAGAGCCGCCCTCTCCAAAGCAAAAAACACAGTATCAATAGGACCAGACGGTGTCCCGGGCTGCGTCCTACATGAACTCCAAGAAGAACTAAACCCAAACATAAAACTACTGTTCAATCTCAGCCTTACTACAGGATATGTACCCAAAGAGTGGCGTACAGCAACAGTGGTCCCTCTCCACAAAGGTGGTGCCTCAACGGATCCTGGAAACTATCGCCCCATAGGCCTGACTAGCTTGGTCTGCAAAGCTATGGAAAGGATCCTCATGGACCTCATAAATAAAGATATTGGGGACCTACAGACACTGGATCCTACCCAGTTCGGCTTTGTTAAGGGCAGATCCTGCCTCTTAAACCTGGTCGATTTCTTTGAAACAGTCACCAAGGCCATTGACGAGGGGAAGGTGGTCCACACAGCCTACCTGGACCTTGCAAAAGCCTTCGATACAATACCCCACTCTGGCATTATAGATAAGCTCACCAGCTTAAATATAAACCCCTATGTCACTAGATGGGTTGCAAACTGGCTCAAGGACAGAACCCACATGGTTAGAATTGCTGGAGCCATGTCAGACTCCAAACCAGTTACAAGTGGCATCCCACAAGGCTCAGTCCTGGGACCTCTCTTGTTCGGTATATATTTCTCGGAGGTACAGGCTAACACGGAAGGACTAAGTTCGCAGGTGACTACAAACTGGGCACCATAATCGACTCTCCAGCCGACACAAGCATCCTACAAAAGGGCCTCATAGAAACAAACAACTGGTGCCAGAGCCATGGCCTCAAGCTAAATGCCAAAAAGTGTATAGTCATCCCCTTTGGCAAAAACAAAGTGCCCACAAATTACCACATAGGTGGTAATCCATTACGTACGGAAGAAGTAATTAGGGACCTGGGGACCCAAGTTGATAGCAATCTCTCATTTGACAACCACGTGGCCAATGTGGTTAGAAAAACATTTTATATAGCCCACCTAATCATGAAGGGATTCACATCTAGATCAGGGGAGGTCATCGTGCCTCTTTACTCATCCCTCATCAGGCCTATAATTGAGTACAATGCCCCTTTTGGGATGTACCTTACCAGACACCTGCAGCAACTGGAAAGACCCCAAAAGTACCTCACCAAGAGGATCAAAAGGCTCAAACAGATGCCATATGCTGCCTGGTTAAAGAAACTCCAGCTCTACTCAGTGGCATACCGCCTGCTCAGAGGCGATCTGTGCCTGACGTATAAAGTCATGTCCAACCTGGAATTAATGGGCATGCTGCACCTCAGAAAATCCAAATCCCATCGAGCTACGTGCTCGAGAGACTTGAACCTCAGCACTGAAATAAATAGGACATGCTGGAGGGACAGATTCATAACCCAGAGGCTCCCTTCACTCTGGAATAAAATCCCAGTCCAGGTTAGGCAGAGTCCCTCATTGACTCTCTTCAAGAGGAATCTTGATGAGTGGATGGGAGATAGTAGGTTTACCCCGGGTATCACTTCTGTGTCACTGTTAGAGAGAGGTACAGTATACTAACCTCGAAAAAGGGCATAGCAAAATTCATTTATAATGGGTGGCGAAAGCCAAACACACTCTGGCTAGGCTTATAAATGCCCTAGGGCAGATAGCCTAGTATGAACCTATGAACCTATGAACCTATGTGCTCAATGTTGTCCTTCAGGCTAACAGTCTTGTATAATTACCCCTTTTGTACACACTCTAGGCTTACTTCTATCTCAGATAAAACAGAGCATCCTGTTTTAACTGACTTCAGAAAATGACATGGAAAGGACTGAAATGCACATACCATCAATGGCAAAACACAAAAATGAAATGCTTGTACTGTGACTTAAATACAGTTCTACAGTTGTAATCTCTTGAAGTATGATTTCAGCTTCTCGTTTGCTTCTCATAATCTTTATTAAATGAATCTTGTACTGACTTGCCTAACTAAACTCCCAACTACTTAATATACAGCTCATACCCTTGCCTCATTTTTCATTTTGAAAAAGAATTATGGCCACAACTGTAGTTTTAATTTTTATAACTAGAAAACAGCCGAAACTACTGCAAATATATTTAAAAAAGTCCAATCCAGTTCTGCTTGGGTATAGCCAAATATATCAATACATCATCCACAAATACAGATTTTTCACTTCTTCCTCTCCAGCCTTGAGATGATGTAAGGTAGTACCTGGTATGCCAGGAGGAGTAGAGCAGTGGATGTGTAACATATGCTAGCATAGCTAGCTGGAGTTTTGTAAAAAAAATATGTCATTTGTATATCAAACTGATTTGTAGAGGTCCTTGTGCTGAAAATGTATTTGTAAAGTTGCTTGTGTTAAAAAAAATGTACCAACAGTGGGTCCTGCTGGACAGAAAAGAAATACACTTGTATGTCAGACTATATTGTAACTGTTGAAATTAATCTATTGTAACAGAGGATGCTAGAAGAGAAGAGGTGAATCTCAGACCAGCTAACTTTGAAAAATAGTCTGAAATTAAATTACCTCCTTTAGGCCATAAAGATTGTATCTTACAGTTCTGATCACAGCCAGAGACAAAATGTCTGTGAAAACCAGGACTAGGAATCCTACTGCATTGTCCTTAGGAGTGAACTAACTACTACCCTGGAAGGGTGGACATTTTCTAAACGGTTTTATAGCTTTTAGATATTATAACACATCTTATCAAAGCTCTTTGTGTGTACAGTAACACATATGTGCAAAAGTCTGGCTCAGCTGATAGTAAAGGGGGTAGTGTGAGAACCAGAAGTCAGATGACCAGATGTGTATGATGCCATTCTATAAACCAGCACTGAAATGATATTTTACTACTAGATGAGACAGAAGTCTCAGGGCAGTCTGTTTGTGAAACTTGACAAAGAAGGACCACTCACCCACTTCATCTTGCCTTGCTCTAGTAAGTGAACTAGGGGAGAGTAATTCTTTAGATCAGTCAGAAAAATATAGTGAGATTAGTTAAGTATTGTTTTTTGTATCTGTGTGACTCTTTCCATTGGTGTTATTTTTAATATTTCCTGTGCTGAAACTCTGCTGTTTATTGTAAATAGATATTTAGTATTTTAATGTTCTTTTATTATTTATTATTAAATATGTGTAAATGTTTCATTGTGGCTGGTCTTTCAGAGAATATTTTAACCTTTGAGAGTACTTATATTTTTGTTGACACTGTGGCCACTCCTTAAAGCCTTGCTGCATTGGCCAAACACTACCATTTGTATTAGTATTCATTTTACTCAACATAATTGGATACCCTTGTAAGAGCCTTAAAGTAGCTGGCTTTGAAGTGTTCTGGTGGCAGTATCTACCTTATAGTCTGGGAAGATGGGACATAGCTGGTAAATCTGTGCCAGCCTTTCCCGTGTGTGTGTGTGTGTGTGTGTGTGTGTGTGTGTGTGTGTGTGTGTGTGTGTGCGTGTGTGTTTATGTGTGTGTGTTTGTGTGTGAAAATCAAATCTCAAAGAGTGTGTGTGTCAGCTACTAGGAGCAGGGACACAGAGCACTGGTTTCACAGCGAAGGTGGTACAGGACTTGACTTGGAACACTCAGCTAAGGACTCAAATCTACAGCTGTGTCAGTGGGGAGTCTTATTCTGGGACCTGGAGAGAGAGGGAAACCCAGCCCTAGGACTGAGTGTGCTGTTTGTGTGCTCTTAAGGAAATTTGTGTTTGAAGCAGAGAGCTGCATTTGGAAATACTGTGTGTATCCATTTTTTTCCAAGTGAATGTTCCTCACCAGTGTCCATGATGAGGATTCCGGCTCCTTGATTACTGGCCTAGAGGAGGGACATCACATATTGGTGAGCAGTGGTGTGGATATTAATTGAACTTTGGTAGCCTGTAGGCAGTTGTCACTGAAGGTATGTGTACTCTTAGCAGACACAAGGTAAACATATAGAGTTTCATTTTCACAACAGTTTTATTTGTTTTTTGTTAGTTTAGTTTAGTCAAGGAAAGCAGGCAAATATGTCAGCAGAGGATTATGGCAAGCTGACAAAGAATAAGTTGGACAAGGTGTGTGAAGCCAAAGGACTAGCGCATGCCAACCTGACTGAAGAGGAAATTATTTCAGCATTAATCGCAATTGCCACATGGAACAGCAACCAGGAGGATAAGCAATCTGGTGATGGGGATGTGCAGCCCTCAGAAACAGGACAGTTCACCTTTTCCTCAGAGGACTTAAAAAACATCTGGAGTTAAAGAGACTTGAACTGGAGGCCAAAAGTTTGGAATTAGAATCAGCAGAGAGACTGCAGCATTTGGATGCTGAATTAAATGAGAAACAGCGCCAACATGAGAGGGAGATGCTGACTCTTCATCAGTGTCATGGAGGTAATAGGAAGTGAATAACTGAACCCCAGAAGCAATAAAGATCAGTAAATTTCTTCCACAGTTTACAGATGGTGATAATTTTGGTAGCTTTATTCATATATTTCAGAGCATGTAACAGTATAATGTTGATCAAGGGCTCTGTGTATGGTTCCGGACCCCTTACTCCGGGTATGGTTCCAGACCCCTTACTCCATGGTAAAGCTGTAACTGCTGTTTCTAAACTGTCTGATGTTGATTGTTTAAACTATGATAAAGTTAAACAATGTTTATTGGAATATTTTATGTTAACACCTGAGGCTTGAAGGAAAAAAGTTTGAAAGCATATGTGATTATATTGCTGAGTTAAACACTTATTTTGATTGGTGGGTGAGTGGGTGTCATGTCACCACTTCTGAAAGGCTGGCAGACCTTTTGGTGATAGAACAAGCCCTTAGCACTTTGCCTGAGGACAAGAGTATCTGGTTGGCTGATGGGGAGTGTAACTCTGCAGATGAGCTGGGGAAAAAGTGGATCTCTACTTAGCAAACAGGGCATCACTGCACAAGAAGGGGATATGCAGTGCTTCACATGGATAAAAGGGAACCCATGGTGGGCAGCCTAAACCACCCCAACAAAGTCCACCAGTAACTGAGGAAGCCATTAGTTCAGGTACATGGCCAGGATCAAGGGTTTGATGTTTTAAATGTAACCAGTGGGGCCATGTAGCATACAGCTATCCAGGGAAGCAAGGTGGGGAACAAAAGGTGGGGGAGCCAGCAAGTTTGAATAACAGTACACCAGTGGTAAGTTGTCTGGAGACAACAGGGGTACCAGACTATCACTGGAGTTTATATCTTCTCCTAGTGGATGGAAAACAGGGCACTGCTAAGAGAGAGACACAGCCTCTAACATAACCATTGTAAAGCCTGCAGTGGTTAAAGAGGAGCAGTACTTGTTTGGGCAGTCCACTTCACTCAGAGCTTTAGGAGGGACCCCCTTCCAAATGTCTTTGGCCAGTGTTCATCTTGACTGGGAGGGTGGAAAATGAAGCAAGCAAGTAGGTGTGTTTAAGGATATCCCTGCAGATGTCTTGTGTAAACTCTTACCATAATGGTAGATGTCCTTGCTTTCACTGCTGCAGTATTCTTAACTATATGGGATTCCCTGCAGGAAAAACCTGACATCCAGGTAGTCTTCCAAAGACTTCTGAATTTAAAAGGCATGCCATACTCTCCCTGTGTAATGTAGGGAATGAAGGTGGCATACAGGCCTACCAAAATCAGAACTGCTTTCCCCAGGAGGACCACCAGTCCAAGGATCCCAAGAGGTAATGTGTACATCCAGGAAGGCAAAGAACTAGGGGGAAGAAGGGAGGGAGCAAATACTGCAGCAGTGAAAGCAAGGAAATCTACTGTTATGGCAAGATTTTACACAATTGTATTATGTCCTTACATTCACTGCTGCAGTATTCTTAACTATATAGGAGAGTGTCAAGGCTCAAGAGGAAACATGGGAGGAGGAAAGGGTAGAAGAGTCCCCTAAAAAACACGAAGAACTGAACTAGCAAAACTAGCCCTAGCTCTAGAGATACCATCCAACTTGTAGTGCTTGGTAAGGGTATGCACAGAAGTCCGGGTTGGTGCTTCAAGAATAGAAGTAGTATCTAAGCCTTTGAAAAAAGCACCAGAAGAAGTTGCAGCACTAGTAGAATGAGCTTTAATTGAAAAAGGAAGGCTCATGCCATGAAAAGTGTAACAAAAGGAAATAGTCTTAGAAAGCCAAGATATGAAATAGTTTGCTTGGATACAGCAAGCCCCAAAGATCTAGGATGAAAAGAAACAAATAACCGATCTGATTTTTTAATAGCCTTGGTCATATCCAAATAAACTTTAAAGTTGCCTATGCATGTCCAAAGTATGCAGCACCCTCTCACTGTCAGTTTGTAGAGTGGGGGAAAAGTAGGCAGATTAATAGACTGATTAAGTGACATTTCATTAATAATCTGTGGTGTAAAAGAAGGGTTAGTGTGCAAAGACACTCTGTCCTCATGAAAAATCAAAAAAGGAGGACAAGCAATAAGGGCCTACAACTTAGGCACCCATCTGGCAGAAGTAAGTGCTAACAAAAGAGCAGTCTTCCAGGAACAATGTTGCAAGGAAGCTGAAGCAGCAGACTCAAAAGGAGCTTGAGCCAACGTCTCCAAAACAAAATTAACATCCCAGGGCGGAGGAGGAACAGGCTTCCTGAGAGGTCTAATATTAAGGATGCCTTTAAGAAATTGTTTCACCTCAAATCTAGCAGCTAAAGGATGAGAAAAAGGAAGACAAGCAGAGATAGCTGATAGGTGGGCCGTAATAGAAGAATAGGCATTGAGCAACTCATACAAATAAGAGTGAACCAAAGGAGCATCCACAGTAAGTGGGTCTAGTTTATGAAAGAGACATCAAAAAGAAAACCTCCTCCATTTGGATAAGTAGGATTTCCTAGTCATAAGTTTTCTGGCCCCCTGCAGGGCTTGCAGCACATCCTCAGAAAAAAAGGTGTCTATGAGGAATCAAAACCTTATCACCCACAGTGTGAGGTGAAGCGTGGACAGGTGGGGATGGATAAGAGATCCCTTGTCTTGTGTGATTAGAACCACCCTGTGAGGTAACTTGTGATGATTGCCCCTGGTTAGCTGCAGAAGAAGAGGGAACCAGTGCTGTCATGGCCAAAAGGGGTTCACCAACAAGATTTTGGGAGCATCCTGTTGAATTTTGAACATAACTTTCAGAATGACAGGAAGGGGATGGAATGCATAGAGAAACATCCCCTTCCAAGAGACTGAAAGGGCATCCACCTTCCATACCAGAAGACCTGGGACTCTGACACAAAACGGAGGAAGTTGTCTCTTCAGAGGGGAGGTAAAAAGATCCACTTAAGGAGTACCTAACTGGTGGATAATGTCTAGAAACACATCCCTGTGAAGCATACATTCATGGGACTGAGTTAAGCACCAGCTCATAGTGTCTGACACAATGTTCTAACTGGAAGGAATATAAGCTGCCTGAAGATTCACTTGACACTTAACAGCAAGATCACATACCAGAAGTGCCAACTGGCAAAGATAAGATCTCATTCCTCTCTGCTTGTTGATATACCACATCACTGTGGTATTGTCTGTGAAAACCTTGAGAAGCCTTGGAGAAAAGAGAGACTGAGTCTGGAAAATCAGAAATAAGTTGATAGGCCTGAGAAAGAAGAGCCAACACATACCTAGACATATGGGTCTGATAATTAATAGCCCAAAAAGCAAGAGTAGCAGAAGTGTAAATCTTTTTGCCCAGCCTATCCATAGTTCTGCTGTCCTTGTCAGAAGTCAATAACATGGGTAAAAGAAGCAACTTAGACAGCTTATCAGAGGCTATGGATACTACCGAGGAATCGGCAGCAGAACATTTATTTAAAAAAGAACAATCCTCAGGAACCCTATAAAACATATAAGGCTTCTTGGGAGCAGGGAGGAGAGAAACGGGCATCTAAGAGGCATTGAAGAAGGCATTCAGTAAAGCAGCCATGACAGGAGGAATAGCCACAGGTGTAGGAGAGTCCAACTGCAGCAACTCATAGTATCTCGTATGGATATCAGAGACCTGAGCACAATCCTACTTAAAAATACAGCATCCTAGAGAGTGTGTCCCCAAAGGAAATTTCCTCCAAAAGAACATCAGTACTAATAGAGTCCTCCTCTTCTGACCCATAGTCTAATAGAGATGGAATCTGAGTAGAATAAGTTAGGGATTCATCAGCAGAATCTGACTCATCCTCAGAAGAATCCTGGTTTCTACACCTTTTAAGAGGAGTAGAGGACCAAAAAGGAGCAGGAACTGAAACCTCATGAGGAGGCTTGAAGGACATTAAGGCAGAAAATAACCCTTCAGTAAAAGACTGCCACTCACTTTGTGGATCCCTAGGAACAGAAGAAACGTTTTTAATTTTTTGTTTCTTTTTTAAGGGAATGTCTTGAGAAGGCTCAGATCCAGTACAACAGCCGAGAACCATAGTAGGAATTTTTTCCCCAACTAAAAACTGAGGAACTCTCCTAGACCCCTCAGAAAAAAATCAACCATGGTTCCCTCTGAACGTCTGAGATGGACCACTGCAAAGACTCTTCAGATGTGCTGCCAGCTGGATCCTCACCAGCCTCCAACATTGTTGCGGCAGAGAAATCCAAGAACACAGCTGGGCAAGCTTCCAGATTTGCAATGACCTTGAGAGAAACACCTGGCAGAGGCTGGATAGCGGAAGATTCTGGTTGTACCTTTTTCACCTTCTTCTTCCTTAATGGTGGACCCTCGGATGGGAGATTCCCTCCATATTATCTTTAGTGAGTAGCTTAAGATGCTGAATCTCAAGATAAAAGGAAAGGAAAGAAAGTCTATTGTGAAGGGTTTTTGGAACAAATGCCTGACAAATAGAACAAGACTCGTGGTCATGAGAAGCACCTAAGCAAAAAATACACTTATTGTGGCAGTCTCTATGGGGAATATGTCTCCCACACTGGCATTTACCCTTCCTGGATGACATTAACCCCAAGGAACACAAAAAACAAGAAAAAGCAAAATCCCCAACAAGGCACTTAACTTGCAAAAACAGCAAACAGGCATAGGAAGTCATCAGGGAACCTAAATGCTTTCATCTGGCAGAAAATGGACACAGGTAAACAGGCTGATGGTGTAAAAGATAAGTTCAGACTGTTGACAAAGAAGTTCTGTTTTTGGTAGGCCTGAATGTCACCTTTATGCCCTATTACAGGGAGCACATGTTGACATTTGGCATACCTTTTAAATTCAGAAGTCTTTGGAAGACTGGTCGGACGTTGGGCTTCAGCAGCAGGGAATCCCATATAGTTAAGAATACTACAGCAGTGAATGTAAGGCCATTGATTTTGATAATGCAAGACCTAGTGTGTGCATGTAGTTACACGCAGTCAGGCATGGAGACAGGCATGCGGGGCTGGTAGCCTGAGGGAGACCCAGACAGGCCCCACACCTGAAGCCAGGGCTGGTGAGGTGGCTATTTCATGGAGGGAGCTACCTTGTAGCAGTGAGCCTAAAGGTAAGCCACAGCTTGGACAGAGTGACTGAAAGGGCAGAGGTGAGGGGTATTACCCCGGCTGACAGACACTGTTGTCAGAGAATACCAGATGTTAGTGGAAGGAGAGCTGGGAAGGGTCACAAAGATAGAGTTGAGACAGGCTTAGCTCTCGGACCCTACACTAAGAGGCTTGAGAGAGGTAGCTAGGGAAGCATCTGCTCCTCAAGGAAAAGGGGAGTCTGTATACTGGAACAAAGAGTTACTGTATAGAGAGTGAACCCTGAGGGAGGGCTAGAGCATGAGTTAATACAGCAGTTGGTAGTACCCAGAGCCTACCATCTAGCATTTGTAGCCATAGCCCATGACATTCCTTTTGCAGATCCTATCATCATAAAGAATACCAAGAGACCTATTATGAATAACTTTTATTGGCCTGGGATTCTAAGGGATGTAAAAGGATTCTGCAAGACCTGTGAGCAGTGCTAAAAAGTAGGCAAGGCAGGAGACAAGGTCAAAGGTCCTTTGATGCCGTTGCCTGTGATTAAGGAGCCATTTCAGAGGGTAGCTCTGGATATTGTTGGGCCTCTGAGTACCCCAAGTTCCACAGGGAAGAAGTATATCATGGTTGTAGTAGATTATGCTACTAGAAACCATAAGGCAGTGGCTCTATCCTCCATTGAGGCAGAAAAGGTAACAAATACTTTGTTAGAGATTTTCAGCAGGGTAGGTTTCCTGAGAGAGATACTGACTGACAGAGGTGCCAATTTCATGTCAGACCTGCTGGCTTGTTTGTGGAAGTGCTGCGGGGAAAAGCACCTAAAGACCACCCCCTACCTCCCCCAGACTAATGGTCTTGTGGAGAGGTTAAACTCCACATTAAAGACCATACTACAGGAATTTGCAGACCAGTTTAAGGAGTGGGACAAATATCTGCCCCAACAGCTATTTGCATACAGACAGGCACCCCTAGAATCCACAGGTTTTTCACCCTTTGAGTTGCTGTATGGGCATAGTGTGAAGGGGCCTTTAGATTTGATTCATGATGAGTAGGAGGGTGAGTTTGAATCCCACAAGGGGTCTATTGTGCTATATGTTCTAAACCTCAGACAAAGCTTAGGGAGCTCATGGGCTTGGCTCAGGAGGACCTGGCAGGAGCCCAACAGTGGAAAAAGGTCTGGTATGGCAGGAATGCTTGAGCCAGAGAGTATGCTGTCGGACAGCAGGTTATGGTGCTCATTCCTGTCAGACACAATAAACTGCAGACAGCTTGGGAAGGACCCCTTGAAGTGGTAAAGAAGGTCAGTTATGTTAACTACATGGTAAAACTGCTAGGCAGGAGGCAGGGATACAAACTGTATCATGTTAGCATGATGAAACCTTACCATGATAGGGAGGTCCTTATGGTGAGTATCTGCAGTGGGTGGCAAGAGGAGTCTAAGGTGGATCTATGGCTACAGCAAGCCAGCCAGCAAAATGCCAAGTTATTAACTCATTAACTCTGAGTACCATCACATGGCGCTTTAGTGCTTAAATCCGTGTGCTCGCTGAAGCACTAGGAATTGTACATTGTTACTTCTGAGTGCCTTCCACAAACGCAAGTAACTTGACAGTCACATTTTAGTTCCACTGTTAGAAAATAAGTTGAAAAAGTATCTGAATTTTGTCAGGTACCTTCTCAACTTACTTTTCAGTGTGGAGTAAAGTGATGTTCATATTTGAGTTTTTTGAGAAAATCAGCTTTCCATGTACTATGTATCTTCTTCTGATCACAGCAAGCCAATTCTGTATGCATTGCATGAAGCAAGTGGTGGCAGCCAATTGTATTCCCGCAATCTAAGCCGCCACTTGCCTAATACCTCCACCCCCAGACCTAAGTTTTCTTCATTCTGTCACAATAAATAGAGGGTCCTGCAGTAGCAAATTCCTTTCTTTTTTTCTCAGATTTGCAGAATTTACCTACACTGCTACTGGATCCTTCTATTTATTTTGTCAGAACATTTCTGTTTGCTGGTTCGCAAGACTGGAGATACTGCTACAGTCACTGCTCTTTTTTTCAAACTAGCAGGGGAGGTTGGTGTAATGATGGGAGGTTGGTATAATGGTTAAGGTGTTTACCTTACAAACAAAGTGTGGAGTTTAATACTCACATGGGGTAATTGTCTAGGCTTAAAATGGCTCACACGAACGGTACTAATCTATGAACTATGAACGGTAAATCTACTGGCGGTGTTCACTCGAGAGAATTGCGCCCCATAATGCATAACTGTTTATGTCTAAATAATTAGCTGAGAAAGCATACCAAGTCCTGACAAACCTGTTAAGGTGTTTAGGTGTTTAGTATGCTTAGTATGTCTAACATAACACTTAGTCAAATATCTTACACCTACAAAGCAATCAGTAGGTGATGGCTCATAAAAAGCTTGCAGCTGGATTGGTTTACTGAGAAGCAGGTGATATTTTACAAAAGCTTTGCTTAACGTGAGGAAGAATATATGAAGGTGTCTTTCTTTTGGGTACACTGTAACACATTTCATTCAATTTTCACAGACATTAAATATATTGTGCCTGCCTCATACCTGTTAATTAATATCAGAACAGTAGCCCTGTTGTCACACTGCTCATCAAAAGAGAAGAAGCGGAATGTCTCACCAGAACAGAAATAAACTTAATAAGGAAAATGTCTGCCTTAGAACGTATATTGACATCAACAGTGTAGTTGTAGAACCATTTTCTAGTGTTTAGCACAGTTTAGAGCAGTGGTTTGTTATGATTATGATTTGGTGTAGTGTAGTGTAGATATTATCCTTGTCAGTTGTATGTTTCTGTTACAACAGTATGCTTTCCAGCATCTATCGTATTTCTCAAGCAAGATGAAATTACACTGCATGAAAGTGTCATCAATCAGATAATTGTTTCAGATCCAGTAGCAAATGCCACAGCATTATAAAATACACATCTCAGAGGATTCTTATAACTTGATGCCAAGGACGTCGGGAGGCATGCTTACTGGAACCTGAGTGTATGAATCTGTATGCGTGTATAAGATTGAGAAAGAGACTGCGCATTATTTTACACTCGCTAAGCTTATGTTTAGCAATTGTAAGAAAACAAATAAAACAAAAAAAAAGTGTGTGTGAGTGTGTGTGTGTGTGTGTGTGGGTGTGTGTGTGTGTGTGTGTGTGTGTGTGTGTGTGTGTGTGTGTGTGACTGGTTATGTTTCTGTCTGCCTGTGTGAGTGAATGCGTGTATGAAAGCAGAAGAGACTGTGTGTGTGAGAGAATGAGAGAGAGTGATCTTTTGTGAGTGAATGCATATATGAAAGCAGAGGAGACTGTGTGTGAGAGATCGAGAGAGAGTGAGAGTGATCTTCTGTGAGTGAATGAGTGTATGAAAGCTGAAGAGACTGTGTGTGTGAGAGACTGAGAGACAGAAAGAGCAATCTTGTGTGAGTGAATGTATGTATGAAAGCAGAAGAGACTATGTGACAGATCGAAAGAGAGAGAGAGAGAGAGATCCTATATGAGTGAATGTGTATATGAAAGCAGAAGAGACTGTGTGTGTCAGAGATTAAAGAGTGAGAGTGAAAGAGCGATCCCCTGGCAGCAGAGAGGTTTGCACATGGGTCTATATTGCAACAACGAATGCTAAAAACAGCGAGCGATGTTACATCGACACATTTTCAGCGAAAGCTGAAAATGTCGAATCCACAGAACAGCGATTTCTTTCCTAGGGAAATAAATCGTTGTTCCAACCCCCACAAAAAAAAAAAAAAAACATTACACACTTCCAAACACATATACACATACCCAATCCTAATTATACAACCCCAAAAACCAGTAAACAACTAAATACACATATGTACATAACCCAACCATACATTTAACAAAAAAAAAAGTAAACATTTTAAACCATATGCACTTACCTTAACCCGCACCCTAACCCTAATGTCAGTAACTCTTGCACATTTACATAAACAGCTCCAAACACATACACACTTATCTTAACCCTAATTCGACCCCCCAAAACAAAAGTAAACAGCTGAAAACACATACACACGTAACTCAACCATACATCTAACACAAAATATAAAACAGTAAACACTTTCCTACATATGCACTTAACTTAACCCACACCCTAACCCTAAGGTCAGTAACTGTTGCACAATCATGCTCGGGAGCTATACCGGACAAGGGACCACACTACACTTCAGAACACGGCAAAACAACAAAGAGGTCAAGCAACCTCTTTCCCAGGGAAAGAATTCGCTGAACAGCCACTTCGCTGTTTTGCCTGTTCGCTCTACATGTGTTGACGAAAACGCATTCAACATAATGCGTTTTCGTTGTACTCATAGGAACCCTTTGCACATACCTCTCAAGCTCTTACAGCAAGAAATTTGGACAAAGCTATACATAATAGAGAAACAAATGCCAAAAAATAGGGACACTTTTTAAATATTAAAAGTAATGGCAAACATAATGCAGATAAGAGCAATTGGGCAGAAATCAGAAGAATTATGAAAATATGCAGTAGCTCAGTCATTGTTCTGCTAAACTGCACAGACATATAATAAGGTAGTGGAATGCAGATAAGGAAAAGAAGGTGGCAAGTTAAAGATGAACAGAGGGGTGCAAATTAGGTTATCATCATCCTCCAGGTGACTGTACTAAGAATGAGCACTTAGTTCTGTGGAGTAATTTTTGAATGATTCAGAGTTGATTAGATATAAAGAAGTGGTTGAATGTGGGCCCAGATACCCCTTGAAATGATTGGCAGTGAATGGTTAAACTGTTGTCATTTGAAGTAAATCAGCCTAATCTGTTACAAGATTGTTCAAGCTTGTTTAGAAGAGGGGAGGTTAGATTAGTCCAGAGAAGGCAGGAGTATAAATGAAATGGAAAAAACACAGATCTGGCTGTGGAAACTCATTCTGTCCATTAGTAAAGTTTCTAATCACTGTCGTCTGTCTAGTGTAATGCTGATTATGATGATTGATTTTTATATATGAGGGCAGAATTTGAGTTTAATTTTTTTTTCTCAAATATTTTTTTTTTTATTTTCAATTAAAATAACATTTACATAATATTTTAAATATTTTAAACAACTATATATAGCCTGACTTTCAATTATATACACTGTATGTTATTAAATATAGAATTAACAGATCAGTTATCAGAGATACAATATTGATTATTGGAGAGTGTCCAACAAAGATATAACTTTCTTCCAAGGATTATTTACCAATGGCCTGGGATAGATTCGTAGTTCTTTGATTTTTATTTCCATCAATGCAGTTGTCTTTAGTAAAGTGTAGAATTCTTCCAAGGTTGGGGGTGTATTTGAATTCCACCTTCTGGTTATGCATTTCCTAGATATAGCAAGTATCGTCCATAACAAATACATATTTATCTTATTCAGGTAGGGACCTTCATATACATTTAGAATTATCAATACTTTAGTTAAAGTAAAGGATTCATTAAATAAAGCTTGTAAAAAATTATTGATTCCACTCCAATATGATTTAATTTTATTACATTCATAAAAAATATTAATCCAGTCTGCTTTATTTGACTTTTCACACCTCCAGCAAAAGACATTTGTAGTAGTACTGATCTTTTTAATTCTATCTGGTGTTAAAAATGCTCTATGTAAGTATTTCCAGTTAAATATTTTCCAGTACTGTGTGTTAGAGGTGTAATTAACTGATAGTAAGATGTTAGCTTTAATTTCTTCTGTTAACTGCAACAACTGACCTTTTGTTAAGAATTGCCAGTATGATGGTTTGGGAATTGTTTTATATGTTATTAACTCTTTATATAGATTTGAAATGGAATTTTTCTTTTCACAACTATTATATATAAATTCATACAGAAAACTTATTAGATTTGGAATATCTTTAAATGAGGAATTATTAATTAATCTGCATAAATCTTGAGTGTACATTAGAATGCTTTGTAAGGTTAACCAGTCCTGTGTTGGAATATTGTAAGCAGTTTCTATCACATGTATATCTAAAACATCTAATTTATTTACACATTGAAACCAGCATAAGAATCCATTTTGTTCCCAGGAGGTTATTGTTTCCCTATATATTTTGTGAGGAAAGTTCTTAGTGATGGTAAATGGGGTTAAAAGGTCAAACCAAAGTTTTAGATCTATGTTTGCATTGATAAGTTTCCTAAAGGAATTGATGTAATGATTAATCAGTGTAGTTTTAGAAGGTTTTGTTATATTATATTGTATACTTATGCATAGTATGTACCAGGGTTTGTTTGATTTGTCTACTATTAAAAATTGTTTTAACAGATTAAATTCATTTGTTAATATAGCCATTGTTAATTCTTTCCAGTTGGCAAAATAATTTGGGTTTATCCAGACTATTGTAGTTTTAAGCACAGATGCTTTTATATATGTTTCTATTTCTGGGAAGTTCAATCCTCCTTGTTTCCAGGATCCAATGTGATGAGTTAGAGCAACTCTATTCTTTTTGGGATACCATAAAAAATTTATTAAACATGATTTTGTTTCTTTAAGAATGCATCTTTCAGGAATTAACTCTATTGCTAATGCTACATATAGTATTTTTGGCAATAAGACCATTTTTATTAATTGCAATCTGTTTTTAAAAGTTAATATAATTTTGTTCCACTTTTCTATATATTTTTTATTGTTTCAATAACGTTTTTATAATTTATTAATATTGTTTTGTTTATATTTTTGCATAACACTATTCCTAAATAATTTAGGGTAAGTTCTTGTTTTCCTATGATGGATTTATCTGTAACGTGTAGTTCTTTTTTCCTATTTAAAAATAGAAATTTTGATTTTGATCTATTAAAGTGTAGACCTGAAATCTTATAAAATTTCTCCATTACTTCTTCTAGCTCTCCTAATGACTCTCTGGAGTTTGATAGGGTTAATAAAATATCATCAGCAAAAAGCATTATTTTAGATATGTACTGGTTATAGACTTCTATTCCTTTCATTCTTGGATTATTGCATATTATTTCTGCAAGCATTTCTATAGCCAAAGCAAATAAAATAGGAGAAAGGGGGCATCCTTGTTTAGTACCTTTTGTTATATGGATAGATTCTAAGGTGAAAGGACCTAATTTAATGTAGGCTAAGTTATTAATATATATGTTTTTTAGTAATAAGATGAAGGAAGGAGGAAATTCAAATAATGCTAAAGTTTTAAATAGATATTCCCAGTTGAGGGAATCAAAGGCTTTTTCTATGTCTAATTTGATGACAAGTGCTTCTCTATCTTCTTTATTCACATAATCTATAAGAGTAAGTATCCTTTTAATATTATCATGTGTGTGCCTCATATAAAAATCCAGTTTGATCATTATTAATTGTCTTTGAAAGTGGGATTTTCATTCTGTTAGCTAGTATTGACATGAATATTTTGTAATCATTATTCAGTAATGATTTAGGTCTATAAGAGGTGCAAAGGTCTGATGGTTTATTATTTTTTAGAATTGGTGTTATGAGAGAATATTTCCATGAGGGTGATATTTTTGCTTCTGACTGGATTTCTAGCAAAGTTTTATGAAAAAGGGAGATTACTGTTGAAGGGAAGAGTTTGTAAATTTCCGTAATTTTACCATCTATCCCTGGGGCTTTGTTAGATTTGCTTTCTTTTATCTTGTCAACAATTTCTTTGTAGGATATAGTTTTTTGTAGGTCTAGTTTTAAGTTTTCTGGATTTTTTTTTTATATTGATAAGGTTTGTATCTAAGGTTATTTGGTTGGTATCTAAATCTTCTTTTTTGAAGTGTTCCGTATAATGGAACCAAAATGCTTCAAGGATGTCTCCTATATTTGATACTTTTTTCCCTTTCTTATAATGATATATACTACCAATGTTATTTGCTTTAGACTGTATTTTAATTCTTGTAGATAAGTTATGTAGATAACTGGGGGAGGTGGCTAATGAGTTTATTTTTAATTTTTCCAAGACTCGACAAGTTTTGTGTGTTAGAATTTCATTATTTTTTTTATTTAATTCCTCTATTTCTTTTTTGACTTCTGGACAATCCTGATTTTTTTTAAATTTTGCTGTCAAGAGTCTGGTTTGCAAGTCTAATGATTCAGATCCCACTCTCTAACTTTTTTTTGTACCAACATAGGGTCTTACCAAATAAATACGCTTTTAATGAGTCCCAAACCATGACTCTACTGATTTCTGTTGTATTATTAATTTCAAGAAATAATTGTAGCTCTGACAACATCCAGGGTCTGAATTCTTTAATTTTTGTGATATATGATGGAATTCTAGTTGAGAGGATTAAAGGTTTAAACTCTATTTGGAACTTCATTATCAGAGATTCATGATCTGAGAAGGGACATGGAACTTTTGAGAAGTTGAGGGTTTTTGTTTGTAGATCTTGAACTATGAAGAATTTGTCTATTCTATTTGAGTTGAATTTTGAGGGATAACCGTAGCATCTTGGTTGTTTCTACCACCTCGTTACATAAAAAGGCCATTGTTGTGTCATATAGGGTTTTTCCTTTAGTGACAATTGCAGAATTGAATAAAGAGTGGGGATTTTGTGCAGAAGTTAATGAAGGCAGTGGGCTGTGTACAAAAAAAAATCATTGAGTGTTTTTGAGCAGAACTATAATATTCAGATATGATCTGAGCAAATTAAAGAATTTTTGTAAAAGAAAGCTGAGTCTGTTTAAAGATTCACCAGAAATTGCAATGGCTGAATCATTGGCATATAGTAGTAACTTAGCTTTATCAACATTGTCTGAAATCTGGTTTATGAACATGGTAAATAGAAGTAGCTCTAATGCTGAGGATCCAAGTACCTACCCTTGAGGGACTTCAACACCATCTGGGTGTTGTACATATGCAGCATTATTCCATTTTATTGCCTCAGTTCTGATATTGAGATAATTAAAAAAAAAAAACGCCTGTGAAACTGATGCTTTCAATGAATGAGATTTTCTGTGTGGCACAGCATTGAAGACCTTTGATAAGTCAAAGAAAACTGTGACAACACATTTGCTAGAGCTAAGCGCACCACAAATGTATTTGATGACATTTAGTACAGCTTAGGTGCATGGGATGCTTTGAAGGTCACATGACTCTTCCTGGTCTGTGCCATGTTGCCATGTTACACAGCATGCAACACAAGCAAGTTGGCAGCCATACAGTACATGGCATAGAAGGAGTACAAAAGGATGAATGTGGTGCACAAAAAGCATCTATATTACAAGATTGAAACTTTAGTTAATCAAATAACTAAAGATCGATCTTGTAATATTGAAACCTTAAAATGTCAAATGGCCGATTCAACCCCAGCAAACACTTTCTTTGGCCGCATCAAAAAAAACCTTTAAATCCAAAATCAAGTGGGGGCTTCACCCCCCCACAGCCCCCGATGTAGGGGGCTGTGCCCCCCACATCCTCCCTAACTAAATATACCAACTCTGAGATCGCTCCAAATTGGACAAAAAGGCATAATCCACATAACGGCCAAGGGAAGTGTTTCCCTGGGTTAAATCGGCCATTCAACATTTTAAGGTTTCGATATTACAAAATCGATCTTTAGTTATTCAATTAACTAAAGTTTTGATCTTGTAATATAGACCCACACAAAAAAGATAGTGGACACGAAGATATGCAGAAAGCACAGCCACCCAGAACTTGTTGTACAACCTACACAGCATTTTTGTGCTCTAGCATTTATCTAGATATCTTATGGGTATGTATGTAACATAATACATGGCATAAATATATGTGGTATATCTAACAAAAGAGCCCCCCCCCCATATTCCTATTAATGGCATAAAAGCTTGTGCAACTGCTATGACTAAACTGCAACATAGCATAAGCTATGTAGTCCATACATTAGTATGTAATAGTAATACATAGTAATACATTGTGCAACACTAGTACTGCCACACTAGATAAGTGACTGATTTTTAGCAGTTGTCAAACAGCAGCAGGTGTAAGTCACTTTTATTTACCTCATTGATGAGTAATCCATGCCTGCTGCTGTCCCTGATTTCACAGATTGTGCTCATAATTTTGCTGTGTCCATTCTAAAAAGTTTGATTTGATGATTTACCATTCAGGATTACAGACAGTCAATCAATGCAGACAGAGTTTTATAGTTCTTATTGTCCAAAAAATGCATATTGATGCAAAAGGCGTTATTCTATTAGCATTTTGAGTTAATTAGAATAATATTTAAGACGTGATTCTGAGCCTTTATTCTGCTATTATTTACACCACTGGCTGAATTATTCAGCAAGTAAGTTGAAAGTTATAGTATTTGGTATTCTGCCAGTATTTATAAAATTTTCAGAAAGAGAAAACCATCCCTGAAAATTGGAAAGTTCAGCTCGTCTTAAAATCCATGATTTGCACTGAAATCAGTCACTGTGAGTTGATCTCTTTAGTGCTTACCCTGCTCATGTTCATTATTAGCTTTTACTTATTAGGGTCATATCACAGTCCTGTTCAGGTTAAAGAGCATAATCGGGAAATTAACACATTTGATTTCCTCCTCATTTTTCCATAACCAGCAACAGCTTTTGTGGGGTCCCTATACAGTCAAGGATGTTTAAGGGCCCTTTGCAGCCATCAATATTGCAGGTACCTAAAGATCGCTATGTTGTTAATTTCAGTGGTGAGAATATCCACCAGCAGGGTTCAACCAAACTAGGGGCACTATGTCAGAGGTAAAATAATTAATGGAATTGTGAAATCTTTTACTTGATAACACTGTTAATATAACCAGAGATATCTTTGAATTTTAAAGGAGATATAAATGAGAGTTATTACCCAGCTGGTTTATTAAGTATACAAGGTTGCTGTATTAGCTTTTGTTGGTTTGACAGACATGTTACAAAATATCAAAATAAGATAATTTTCTGTGGTTGGGGCCCCCCGCAGGAACAAGAGGCCCCCAGTGACCGCAGGGTTTGCTAGTGCCTAAAGCCGGCTATGACTATAATGACACTTCATGAGTGGATATGTCTTCTGTGGAGGCACTAATGAGAATAACTGAGATCATACCATAGATAATTTGGGGGAAGCCATGTGTGATGATATGGGTAAGTGCCAGCATAGCCAGCTGGAGTTTTGTAAAGAATGATATGTCCCTCGGATATCAAACTGATTTATATAAGATGCTTGTGTTACAAATGTATTAGAACTGTATGTTATTTGTATATCAAACTGATTTTGTACAGATGCTTGTGCTGAAAATGTATTTGTGAGCTTTGCCTGTGCTGAAATGAAGAGAAGTGTACATTTATTTTTTAGTTGAATTAAATGTATATGTTTTAATAGAGGATACTGACACAGCAGAGGTTAACTTTAAGAAAAATAAGAGAAATGTAAATGAGCTGTTAAGTCATTAAAAGGCACCCCACGGTGATGAATAGGACCATAGTTGCTGGGTCTGGTGAAGAGCCTTTGTCCATTAGCTCAGTGAAAAGAGAGAAGGCCCCAGGCACTGCCATAAACATTTGGATGTGTATTGTGGCCGTCTTTGCTGGCTTCCTGTCTCAGCTTCAAAGGGGAATACTTTGAGAATCTAGAGTTAGGTGACCAGATGAGGTCATTCTGCCAGCCCTCTTGGAAATGATATTTTAGATATTACAAAAAAAAAAAAAAAAAAAAAAGAGTATGGAATATTCTGTTTGGGAAGCCTGACTAGAAAGATCCTCACCCCCAGCATCTTGCCTTGAGGCAGTAAGTAACTTAACTAGTAAACAGTAACATTATTTTAGATTCAGTCAGGAATATAGTAAAGCTTACTTTAGATATCGTTTTTCTTTATTTGTTTGAGCCTGTCCATCAATGTTCTTTTCAATATTTCCTGTGATCTGAACTCTGTGGTTTACTCTGAATATATATTCAGTATCTTTATGTACTTTTATTATTTATTATTAAATGTATTTAAAACTTTCCTTGTGCCTGATCCTTGTAGAAAGTACATAATCTTTGCAAGTGCTTATATGTATTTGCTGACACTGTGTGGACCACTCCAGAAGGCCTATTCATCTTGGTGAACTACTACCATTTGTAATAGTATTAATATTATACAGTATAATAGGACATCCTTTGTTAAGGATCTTAGAGTAGCTGATTGTGAAGTGTCTCATGGCAATGATAACTAGCTTAGACTCTGGGCAGAAAGGGGTACAGCAGGTACATCTGTGGCAGCCTTTCCTAAGTGTGTGTGTGTGTGTGTGTGTGTGTGTGTGTGTGTGTGTGTGCGCTTGTGTGTGTGTGTGAAAAATCAAATATCTGTGTGTAGGTGTGTGTGTGTGTGTGTGTGTGTGTGTGTGTGTGTGTGTGTGTGTGTGTGTGTGTGTGTGTGTGTGTGTGTCTGTGTGTGTGTGTGTGTGTGTGTGTGTGTGTGTCAGCTACTTGGGTCAGGGACACAAAGCACTGGGTTTCCAGAGAGGGTGCTGGAGGACTTGGCTTGGACACTCGGCTGAGGACCTAAACCTACAGCTGTACCAGTGGGAGTCTTATTGGAGATCTGGACGGAGACAGCTATAGTGACATCCAGACCCTGGGCTGAGTGTGTTCCCTGTGTGCTCTTAAGGGAAATTGTATTTGATGTGAGAGGTCTGCATCTGGAAATACTGAGTGTATCCATTTGTATTCCAAGTGCATGTCCCTCTCCAGTGTCAGTGGCGAGGTTTCAGACTCCATGATTACTGGCCCAGCATAGGGATAACAGATATTGGTGGCCATCACATATTGGTAGCAGTGGTGGACATCACATTAATTCATTGGTAGTGGAGGGACCATCACATGCTCACACTGTGGTGATCAGCAGTGTTGATATCGAACTCCTGTAGCCTGTAAGCAGTGGTCACTAAACAAGGTGTTTGTACTCTCAAATAGCCACATGGTAGACATTCAGAGTTTCATATCACAATAGGTTTATTTATTTACTTTTTGTTAGCTTAATTAGTCAGGGAGAGCAGGCAAGGATGTCAGCAGAGGATTATGACAAGCTGACAAGGAAACAGTTGGCTAAGACATTTCAAGCCAAAGCACTGGGGCATGCCAACCTGACTAAAGGGGAAATTATTGCAGCCTTAATCACAGCTACAGCACAGACCAGCAGCCAGGAGGATAACCAGTCTGTTGATGGGAACTTGCAGCTCTCAGAAACAGGATGTTCAACTTTTCCTCAGAGTACTTAAAAATTCATCTGTTGTTAAAGAGACTTGAACTGGAGGCCAAATGGTTGGAATTAGAATCAGCAGAGTGAATATGGCATTTGGAGGCTGAAGAAAAAGAGAAACTGAGATGTTTGGAAGCTAAAGAAAATGAGAGGCAGAGGTAACATAAAAGGAAACGCTGACTCTTTGCCAGGGTCATGGAGGTAATGGGGAAGGGAGTAACCATACCCCAGAAGCAATAAAAGTCAGTAAACTTCTTCCTCAGTACCAAGAAGGCTCTAATTTTGATAGTTTTATTCATATGTTTGAAAGAGTATGCAAACAGTATAATGCTGACCAATGGCTCTGGGTACAGTTCCTTACCTCCTTACTCTCCGTGGTAAAGCTGTAACTGTTGTTTCTAAATGGTCTGATACTGATTGTTTAGATTATGAAAAAGTGAAGCACTGTTTATTACAATGTTTTAAGTTGACACCTGAAGCTTACAGAAAAAAGTTTTGTGAGCATAGAAGCAAGGCAGATGAAAGTGAATGTGATTATATTGCTGAACTAAGCACTTATTTTCATAGGTGGGTGAGTGGGTGTTAGGTCACCACTTTTCAAGGGCTGCCAGACCTTTTGGTGATGGAACAAGCCCTTAGAACTTTCCCTGAGGACATGAGAATCTGGTTGGCAGACAAAGAATGCAACTTTGCAGAAGAGGTGGGGAAAAAGGAGACCTATACCTAGCCAGAAGGGCATCTTTGCATAGGAAAGGGATACCCAGTGCTGTACATCGATATAAAGGAACCCATGGTGGGAAACTTATAGTGCCTGCATATTTGAACTGCTTCTTACTGAAATTTGTACACCTTGTTTGCTGTAGCATAGACTAGATCCAGGCCTGCTGAATCTAGCTTTGTTTGTATAACTTGAGCACTAATTCAGGCATTCTTCAAAGTATTCAATTGTATTTATTACTGCTTGGTAGTAACTTTATTAAAGTGTAGCTATCATTCTACGTCTTTTGGATTAAGCACTTGGGCTTCAGACCAGTTGTTTTACATTAGGAAGGTTTGTGGCCTGCACTGTGGTGGCAGGACAGGTAGCTTACATCCTTCTAAGTTGGGAACTGCTGATTGAGGGCTCAGTGTCTGTTATTCTAAAGGTGTATTAGTTCTGGTTTAAGCACTTGGGCTTCAGGCCAGTTATTTTACATTAAGAAGGTTCGTGGTCTGCACTCTTGTGGGAGGAGAGGCTGGACTCTGCCCTTCTGAGCTGGGAATTTCTGGTTAAAGGCTTATAGCTCCTGCATATCTGAACTGCTTCTTACTGAAATTGGTACACCTTGTTTGCTGTAGCATAGACTAGAGCCAGGCCTGCTGAATCTCGCTTTGTTTGTTTGCTTATTGTTTGCTTGTTATTTCCCTGAAACGCTAATTCCACCTAAAAACGCGGCTTTTCAGCGCTTCTGTGGATCCCTAGTGATATCTGCATTGCTTACTGTACTTATTTCCTTGTTTCACTTGAAAGAAAGTTACTGTTTGTCGTTTTTGCATTTAAGTTACCTGTAACACATTGCATTTAAGTTACCGGGCACTTGCTCACTAAGTCAGCACTAAAAAATTAAAAGCACTACACCCTCACAAACTCCCCTTGAGTACCTTGTTCCCCATTGGCCCTTTTTTTCAATTATAAAGGAATTCCCAATACTATTCTAGCATGTCCAAAGGTCAGTTGTCAATCTCCTCTCCAGTCCAGCTCGTGAATCTGGGAATCTTGAGGCAATGATACAACTGCCTCATGTACACAGACAACACTCTCCTCCTCCCAACAAATTCCAACACATGTGAGAGATGCAACCATATAGCCAAACTGGAGGCTAAGCTCTCTCAACTCAGTACTGGCGTAACCAGTCAGGAGGAGAAGGAAACCACACTCACTACAATTCCAGTCTCACATAGACCTACCACGACAGCAAACCAAACACATAAACACACAAAAACATACTCGGAGGCTCTAAATAAAAATCTGCCTAAGCAGCAGAGACCTCCAAATCAGACACCCAAGCAACCGCTACCCCAAAACAAAACACGTGCAACACATAGCTCACAAAGCCAGTGTGCCAAATAGTCACAGCCCTTAAGGCTAAACAACACACCTGATACACTTGTAATAGGTGACTCTGTCATCAGGCACACTGACGTCCCCTCACCAGGCTGAACAAGGAGAAGGTCATGGTGAGCTGCCTGTCGGGCGCTAGGATCCGCCACATAACACACGCACTCAGGTCACTCCAAGGCAAGTACAAATATGACTCAGTCATTGTCCATGCTGGTGTGAATGACCTGAGATGTACCTCCCTGGACTACATGAAAAGAGACATAGAGGACCTCTCTGAGCATGTAGCCCAGGCCGGTATGACCCTGACCTTGAGTAGCATCTTACCCTCACCAAGAATGATGCCACAATATGAAGACAAGATGATCAATTTCAGCAATTGTCTTAAGTATTGGTGTCATTCAAAGGGGATCCAATGCCTGTCAGCCTGGGATGACATGCTCGACAAGCCACGATGCTTCGCTAGGGACGGCTTGCACCTGTCACCCCTGGGCTTTCGGATATTGGCAAAGGCTCTTGCTACCCCCATAGCGCCTTTTTTAGGCAAGGCTCAAAAGACAAACCCACCTCCATAGGTATCACAAAGGATAAGAAACTAAAAGTAATGCTACTCAACGTCAGAAGTCTAAACCTCAAGATGCATGCACTCGAAACTCTCCTTAGCATGGAGAACATCGATATCTGTGCAGTAACAGAAACTTGGTTCAAGGCTCCCGAGAGCACCCCAGCACTACCAGGTTATACCTCATACCACCCTTTTCGGCCCCAAACCTTGGACCGAACCACAAAAGGAGGGGGAGTATCAATATTCATCAAAGATACCCACACCTCCAGTTTGGTGGCACAGCGCGAAGCATCAAAGACTATCCATGTGCAACTAACAGTGGGTAAAACTGCCTTCCAGTTTATAGCCTGCTACAGACCACCCTCCCAAACCCAGGAACCCCACTCGGCCTTCCTGAGAACACTGGAAAATATGAAGGTCTCTCCAATCACCATTATATTGGGTGACTTCAACTACCCAAACATAGACTGGGAGCATTACTCTAGCTCCAAAACCCTAGCCCAAAGGTTCCTAGAATTTATAAACTCAAATGCTATGGAACAACTTGTTACCACTCCCACAAGAGGGGAAAACATACTGGACCTGATCATCACCAACATGGGGACTCTATGCTCCAGACCAGAAGTGTATCCCTCACTGGTAAGATCAGACCATAAACTAATCTCACTGGATATTCACATCCTGACCCCACCCCCTGCCCAGAAAACCACAGTGAAAAACTTCTCTAAAGCATATTTCACACTCCTCAAAACTGAGGTGAAATCCTTCAAAGCCCCCGGGCCTGTGGAAAATACAGCCCAGACCGCAGAATCCTTTATAAATGCATTCTATGAACACCTTCAGGAATGCATGGATCATGCAATCCCAAATAAAACCAAGACCCAATCCTCCAAAGGCAGATGTCCTGTCTGGTGGACCCCAGCCATAAACAAACTATACAATAGAAGGAGGAAGCTACTACATGATAGAGCAAAATCCCAAAAAGGGAAGGCATCTCTGATCAGTATTAGCAAAAAACTACGTGCACTCATAAAATCATCTAAGGCCAGCTTCGAGAGAAAAATTGCACAGGACGCTAAGGATACTCACAAGGCTTTCTTTAATTATGTTAGGAACCTGGGTGGGAATTCCCAGATATGCTCAGAATTAATCCAAAATGACAAAAAATACACTGAACCCACAGACATTGCCAACATCCTAGCTGACAGGTTCAGCACAAACTTCTCCCCCCCCAACAAAAGGGCAAATATCTATCCCAGCAGAGTGCTGCCCCCCCTGACATCTCAGATGCTCAGGTAAGAGCCGCCCTCTCCAAAGCAAAAAACACAGCATCAATGGGACCAGACGGTGTCCCGGGATGCGTCCTACATGAACTCCAAGAAGAGCTAAACCCAAACATAAAACTACTGTTCAATCTCAGCCTTACTACAGGATATGTACCCAAAGAGTGGTGTACAGCAACAGTGGTCCCTCTCCACAAAGGTGTTGCCTCAACGGATCCTGGAAACTATCACCCATAAGCCTGACTAGCTTGGTCTGCAAAGCTATGGAAAGGATCATCATGGACCTCATAAATAAAGATATTGGGGACCTACAGACACTGGATCCTACCCAGTTCGGCTTTGTTAAGGGCAGATCCTGCCTCTTAAACCTGGTCGATTTCTTTGAAACAGTCACCAAGGCCATTGACGAGGGGAAGGTGGTCCACACAGCCTACCTGGACCTCGCAAAAGCCTTTGATACAATATCCCACCCGGGCATTATAGATAAGCTCACCAGCTTAAATATAAACCCCTATGTTACTAGATGGGTTGCAAACTGGCTTAAGGACAGAACCCACATGGTTAGAATTGCTGGAGCCATGTCAGACTCCAAACCAGTTACAAGTGGCGTCCCACAAGGCTCAGTCCTGGGACCTCTCTTGTTCGGTATATATTTCTCGGAGGTACAGGCAAACACAGAAGGACTGTGGCTGACCAAGTTCGCAGATGACTGCAAACTGGGCACCATAATTGACTCTCCAGCCGACACAAGCATCCTCCAAAAGGGCCTCATAGAAACAGACAACTGGTGCCAGAGCCATGGCCTCAAGCTAAGTGCCAAAAAGTGTATAGTCATCCCCTTTGGCAAAAACAAAGTGATCACAAATTACCACATAGGTGGTAATCCATTAAGTACAGAAGAAGTAATTAGGGACCTGGGGACCCAAGTTGATAGCAATCTCTCATTTGACAACCATGTGGCCAAAGTGGTTAGAAAAACATTTTATATTGCCCACCTAATCATGAAGGGATTCACATCTAGATCAGGGGAGGTCATCGTGCCTCTTTACTCATCCCTCATCAGACCCATAATTGAGTACAATGCCCCTTTTGGGATGTACCTTACCAGACACCTGCAGCAACTGGAAAGAACCCAAAAGTACCTCACCAAGAGGATCAAAGGGCTCAAACAGATGCCATATGCTGCCCGGTTAAAGAAGCTCCAGCTCTACTCAGTGGCATACCGCCTGCTCAGAGGCGATCTGTGCCTGACGTATAAAGCCATGTCCAACCCGGAATTAATGGACATGCTTTATCTCAGAAAATCCAAATCCCATCGAGCTATGTGCTGGAGAGACTTGAACCTCAGCACTGAAATAAATAGGACATGCTGGAGGGACAGATTCATAACCCAGAGGCTCCCTTCACTCTGGAATAAAATCCCAGTCCAGGTTAGGCAGAGTCCCTCATTGACTCTCTTCAAGAGGAATCTTGCTGAGTGGATGGGAGATCATAGGTATACCCTGGGTATCACTTCTGTGTCACTGTTAGACAGAGGCACAGCATACTAACCTCAAAAAAGAGCATAGCAAAATTAATTTAAAATGAGTGGTGAAAGCCAAACACACTCTGGCTAGGCTTATAAATGCCCTAGGGCAGATAGCCTAGTATGAACCTATGAACCTATAAACCACCCCCACAGAGTCCACCAGTCACAGGGGATGCCACTAGTTCCTATACATGGCCAGTATCAAGGGTTAAATGTTTTAAATGTAAGCAGTGGGGCCAATAGCATATAGATGTCCATGGAGGCAAGGTGGGGAACAAAAGGTGGGAGAGCCAGCAAGTGGGAATAATAGAATGCCAGTGGTAAGTTGTCTGGAAACAACAGCAGTACCAGACTACCAGCAGATTTTATATCCAATCTTGGTAGATGGAAAACAGGCCACTGCCAAGAGAGACACAGCCTCGGATATAACCATTGTAACGATTGCAGTGGTTAAAGAGGAGCAGTACTTGCTTGGGCAGTCCACTCCAGTCAGGACTTTAGGAGGGATCCCATTCCAAATGCCTTTGGCTAGGGTTCACCTTGACTGGGAGGGTGGAAAAGGAAGCAAGCAAGTAGGTGTGTTTGAAGATATCCCTGTAGATGTCTTGATAGGTAATGATTTTGATAATGCAGTACCTTGTGTGCATGCAGTGACATGCAGTCAGGTTTGGAGACAGGCGTGTGGGTCTAGTAGCCTGGGGGAGACCCAGACAGACTGCATACCTGTAGCCAGAACTGGTGATGTGGCTACTTTAGGGAGGGAGCTACCCTGTAGCAGTGAGACTAAAGGTGAACCACAGCTGCTGGTGGGTACTGATGTTCCCTTGGACAGAATGACTGCAAGGGCAGAGTTGAATAGTAGAACCCAGGCTGACAGTGAGGCACCTCTATCAGAGGATACCAGACTTCCTGTGGTGGGGGAGCTAGGAAGGTAACATAAAAGGAAATGCTGAGTCTTTGCCAGGGTCATGGAGGTAATGGGGAAGGGAGTAACCATACCCCAGAAGCAATAAAGGTCAGTAAACTTCTTCCTCAATACCATGAAGGTTCTAATTTTGATAGTTTTATTCATATGTTTGAAAGAGTATGCAAACAGTATAATGCTGACCAAGGGCTCTGGGTACAGTTCCTTACCTCCTTACTCTCCGTGGTAAAGCTGTAACTGTTGTTTCTAAATGGTCTGATACTGATTGTTTAGATTATGAAAAAGTAAAGCACTGTTTATTACAATGTTTTAAGTTGACACCTGAAGCTTACAGAAAAAAGTTTTGTGAGCATAGAAGCAATGCAGATGAAAGTGAATGTGATTATATTGCTGAACGAAGCACTTATTTTCATAGGTGGGTGAGTGGGTGTCAGGTCACCACTTTTCAAGGGCTGGCAGACCTTTTGGTGATGGAACAAGTCCTTAGAACTTTGCCTGAGGACATGAGAATCTGGTTGGCAGACAAGGAATGCAACTCTGCAGACGTGTTGGGGAAAAAAGGAGACCTATACCTAGCCAGAAGGGCATCTTTGCATAGGAAAGGGATACCCAGTGCTGTACATGGATATAAAGGAACCCATGGTGGGAAACTTAAACCACCCTCACAGAGTCCACCAGTCACAGGGGATGCCACTAGTTCATATACATGGCCGGTATCAAGGGTTAAATGTTTTAAATGTAAGCAGTGGGGCCATGTAGCATATAGATGTCCATGGAGGCAAGGTGGGGAACAAAAGGTGGGAGAGCCAGCAAGTGGGAATAATAGAATGCCAGTGGTAAGTTGTCTGGAAACAACAGCAGTACCAGACTACCAGCAGATTTTATATCCAATCTTGGTAGATGGAAAACAGGCCACCGCCAAGAGAGACACAGCCTTGGATATAACCATTGTAACGATTGCAGTGGTTAAAGAGGAGCAGTACTTGCTTGGGCAGTCCACTCCAGTCAGGACTTTAGGAGGGATCCCATTCCAAATGCCTTTGGCTAGGGTTCACCTTGACTGGGAGGGTGGAAAAGGGAGCAAGCAAGTAGGTGTGTTTGAAGATATCCCTGTAGATGTCTTGATAGGTAATGATTTTGATAATGCAGTACCTTGTGTGCATGCAGTGACATGCAGTCAGGCTTGGAGACAGGCGTGTGGGTCTAGTAGCCTGGGGGAGACCCAGACAGACTGCATACCTGAAGCCAGGAGTGGTGATGTGGTTACTTCAGGGAGGGAGCTACCCTGTAGCAGTGAGACTAAAGGTGAACCACAGCTGCTGGTGGGTACTGATGATCCCTTGGACAGAATGACTGCAAGGGCAGAGTTGAATAGTAGAACCCAGGCTGACAGTGAAGCACCTCTGCCAGAGGATACCAGACTTCCTGTGGAGGGGGAGCTGGGAAGAGTTGCAAAGAGAGAGTTGAGACAGGCTCAGTTCTCAGACCCTACAGTACAAGGCTTGAGGGAGGTAGCTAGGGAGGTACCTAATTCTCAAGGAAAAGGGGATTCTGTATACTGGAACAAAGGCTTACTGTACAGAGAGTGGACCCCTAAGGAAGGGCTAGAATATGAGGTAATACCGTAGTTGGTAGTGCCCAGAGCCTTGCCTCTGGCACTTCTAGCCATATCCCATAATATTCCTGTTGCAGGTCATATGAGCATAAAGCGTACCAAGAGACGTATTATGCAGAAGTTTTATTGGCCTGGAATTACCAGGGATGTAACAGGGTGCTGCAGGACCTGTGAGCAGTGCCAAAAAGTAGGCAAGGCAGGAGACAAGGTCAAAGCTCTTTTGATGCCTTTGTCTGTGATAGAGGAGTTGTTTCAGAGGGTATCTATGGATATTGTGGGGCCTCTGAGTACCCCAAATTCCACAGGGAAGATGTATATCCTGGTGGCAGTATATTATGCTACTAGATACCCTGAATTGCTGGCTCTGTCCTTCATCAAGGCAGAGAAGGTGGAAAATGCTTTGCTAGAGATTTTCAGCAGGGTAAGTGGAAAATGCTTTGGTAGAGATTTTCAGCAGGGAGGTTTCCCAAGAGAAACACTGACTGACAGAGGTACCAATTTCATGTCAGACCTGCTGACTTGTCTGTGGGAGCACTGTGGGGTGAAGCACCTAAAGACAATCCCCTAGCACCCCCAGACTAATGGTCTTGTGTAAAGATTAAACTTTACAGTAAAGACCATGCTATGGGCATTTGCAGACCATTTTAAGAGGTAGTAGGACAAATATTTGTCTCATATGTTGTTTGCTTACAGAGAGATGCCCCAGGAATCCACAGATTTTTCACTCTTTGAGTTGCTGTATGGGCATAGGATGAGGGGGCCTTTAGATTTGATTCATGATGAGTGGGAGGGTGAGTGTGAATCGCACCAAGAGTCTGTTGTGGCATATGTCCTAAACCTCAGGACAAGGCTTAGGGAGCTCATGGGCTTGGCCCATGAGAACCTTGCAGGGCCCCAACAGTGGACAAAGGACTGGTATGACAGGAATGTTTGAACCAGAGAGTATGCTGTGGGACAGCAGGCAATGGCTCTCATTCCTGTCAGACACAGTTAACTGCAGGAAGCTTGGAAGGGACCCTTGAAGGTGGTTAGGAAGATCAGTGATTTTAACTACACAATAGAACTGCTAGGCAGGAGGCTGAGGCACAAATTGTACCATGTTAACATGATGAAACCTTACCATGATAGGGAGGTCCTTGTGCTGAGTATCTGCAGTGGATGGCAGGAGGAGTCTGAGGGGGATCTGGTGACTGAACTCCTCAGTGAGGCTCAAACTGACACCTCAGTGGAAGGGGTAGCAATGTTCCAGTGGGTATCCCCTACCCAGGTTCGAGAAATCCAAGCAGTGTTACAGAAGTTTAAGGACATGTTCACTTGGAAACCAGGGTGCACCCACCTGCTGCAGCACCATGTGGATACAGGGCCCCAAAGACCTATAAAGCAGGCCCCTTACAGGGTGTCTGAGTGAGTCAGGAAGACTGTGAGGAAGGAGATGCAGGAGATGTTGAAACTGAGAGTAATCCAGGAGTCAAGCAGTCCTTGGGCCTCCCCAGTGGTGCTGGTACCAAAGAAGGATGGCAGCATCAGGTTCTGTGTGGACTACAGGAAACTAAATTGTCATACAGAGTCAGATGCTTACCCCATGTCTAGGACAGATGAAGCCTTAGAGCAACTGGGTGGGACTAAGTATCTGACCACTACTGGTCTTACCAAGTGCTACTGGCAGGTGCCCTTGACTCCCAACACTAGAGAGGGGGTCAGCCTCTGTGAATCTTTTGGCTTGTATGAGTTCTCAAAGATGCTCTTTGGAATGAAAAATGCCCCAGTGACTTTTCAGAGGCTGGTAGATCATATATTAGCAGTAGCAGGAGATTATGCCCTTGCTTACCTGGATGATATTGCCATCTACTGCCATTTCTGGCAAGAGCACCTTCAGCATGTCAGGGAGGTCCTGGGCAGACTGCAGCAGGCAGGGTTGACCATTAAACCTAGTAAGTGTCAGGTGAGTATGGCAGAAGTCTCCTACCTGGTATATAGAGTGGGGAGTGGTAAGATCAGGCCAGAACCTGCCAAATTGGAAGCTATTCAGGCATGGCCTGCCCCTATTAAAAAAACAGGTGAGGACATTCTTATGGACAGCAGGGTACTATGGAAAGTTTGTTCCCAGTTATAGTACCATAGTTGCTCTCCTCACAGACCTGACAAGGATAAACAGGCCAGGCAAGGTAGTGTGGAATCTAGCAAGTGAGCTGGTATTCCAGAAGCTTAAAGGAGCTTTGGGAGGACCACCTGTGCCAGTCCAAATTACAGCAAAGAATTTGTTGTGCAGGTAGCTGCTTCAAACCATGGGCTGGGGATGTACTTAGTGAGGTTTCCTCACAGTGAGAAGGGCACTCAGTGGTATATATCAGCCATAGATTCCAACCCAGGGAGGAATGCCATGCAGTTGTAGAAAAGGAATGTCTAGCCATAGTATGGGCACTGCAGAAACTTCAGCCTTATCTGTATGGAAGGAAATTCACTGCAGTTACAGACCACAATCCCTTAACATGGCTATATAGAGCCAGCCAGCAAAATGCCAAGTTATTAAGTTGGAGATTAGGATTGCAGGCATATGACATGACAGGACAACACCATAATGGGGTCAGTAATGCCAATGCAAATGGGCTGTCACGACAAGGAATGCTGTAACATATTCCCAGACAGTCTTATTACTCTTAAGCCATGTTTCTCAAGGGTCACTTGAAAAACTAGCTTGAGTCTTCGAGGGGGGAGAAATATGATGATATGGGCAAGTGCCAGCATAGCCAGCTGGAGTTTTGTAAAGAATGATATGTCTTTTGAATATCAAACTGATTTATACAAGATGCTTGCATTACTAATCTATTAGAACTGTATGTCATTTGTATATCAAACTGATTTTGTACAGATGCTAGTGCTGAAAATGTATTTGTGAGCTTTGCTTGTGTTGAAATGTATCAGTGCACCCTGCTGAAATTAAGAGAAATGTACATGTATTTTTGTAGCTGTATTAAATGTATTAGCTCACAAGTAACACGAAAATATTAGATATATAAAATGAACGCCTTCGTAATCACAGCGTTTTCGTCCAAATGGACTTCATCAGATAAAATGTTTAATCCCATTAAGTATTTTATACAAAACCAGTATGTTCAAGCACCAATCATTCACTTGATACATTACAAACCTACAAATCAACCTACAAGCTGTTTAATAATTTAGTAGCTCATCACTCTACTTACACAAAAATACGTATTTCTTTGCGTTTATATATAAATAAATATTTAGATTTGAATTAAAACATTCCCAATAAATAAATAACTTGTTTTAAAATTCTAAACTATTAAAAAGTTCTTATATAAATGAATTATTATACAAAAATCAAATCCTTGTGTTAGACATAAATTTACTTAAAATGAAACATAAGTGCCACCTGCTGACCAAACCAGGTAATTATTCCCTTAAATTCACATCCTAGCAGATCTAATTTTCAAGAGGGGCAAAATAGAAATATGTTCATTTAACCCAGGCTTTGTGTTTGCTTGTAGGGCCATTTGCCACCATAGTTCTTTATAGGCAATAATTTCTTCCCAATGGGATTTAATGGGATTAAACATTTTATCTGATGAAGTCCATTTGGACGAAAACGCTGTGATTACGAAGGCGTTCATTTTATATATCTAATATTTTCGTGTTACTTGTGAGCTAATAAATTTGGAGGTTTATTTTAGCCTGCATTGGTCCTCGCTTTCATTTTGGTTTTACTGAGTGGAGTTTGGTGGTGTACATCGCGTTTTTTCTTGTATTAAATGTATGTTTTAATAGAGGATTCTGGCACAGCAGAGGTTAACTTTAAGAAAAATAAGGGAAATGTAAATGAGCTGTTAAGTCATTAAAAGTCACCCCACAGTGCTGAATAGGACTGGAGTCACTGGGTTGGGGGAAGAGCCTTTGTCCATTAGCTCAGTGAAAAGAGAAGAGGCCCTAGGCACTACCATAAACATTTGGATGTGTATTGTGGCTGTCTGTGCTGGCTTCCTGTCTCAGCTTCAAAGGGGAATACTGTGAGAACCTAGAATTAGGTGACCAGATGAGGTCATTCTTCCAGCCCTCTTGGAAATTATATTTTAGATATTACAAAGAGAAATCTCAGAGTGTGGAGTATTCTGTTTGGGAACCCTGACTAGAAAGACCCTCACCCACAGCATCTTGCCTTGTGGTCATAAGTAACATAATTAGAGAACAGTAAAATTCTTTTAGATTTAGTCAGGAATATAGTGACGCTTACTTTAGATATTGGTTTTCTTTATTTGTCTGAGTCTGTTCATCAATGTTCTTTTCAATATTTGCTGTGATCTGAACTATGTGGTTTACTGTGAATATATATTCAGTATTTTCATGTACTTTTATTATTTATTATTAAATGTATTTAAAACTTTCATTGTGGCTGATCCTTGTAAAAGTACTTAACCTCTGACAGTGCTTATATTTATTTGGTGGTAGACTCCAGAAGGCATAGCAGTATTGGTGAACTACTACCACTTGTATTAGTGTTAATGTTACACAGTATAAATGGGCACTCTTTGTTAAGTGCCTTAGGGTAGCTGTTTGTGAAGTGTGTAGTGGCAGTGATAACTACCTTAGACTCTGGGAAGAAGGGGGCACAGCAGGTACATCTATGCCAGCCTTTCCCAGGTGTGTGTGAAAAATCAAATCTGTGTGTGTGTCAGCTACTTGGTGCAGGGACACTAAGCACTGGGTTTGCAGAGTCGGTGCTTGAAGACTTGGCTTGGACACTTGGCTGAGGAGCTAACCCTACAGCTGTACCATTGGGGAGTCGTATTGGGGATCTGGAGGGAGACAGATATAGAGATATCCAGATCTCAGGCTGAGTGTGTTCCCTGTGTGCTCTTAAGGGAAATTGTACTTGATGCAGAGAGGTCTGCATCTGGAAATACTGAGCATATCCATTTGTACTCAAAGTGCACATCACTCTCCAGTGTCAGTGGTGAGGATTCAGGCTCCTTGATTATTGGCCCAGCATGGGGATGACACATATTGGTGGCCATCTCATATTGGTAGCAGACTATGCATAGAATAAAGAGTTTAGAAGCTACTTCTGTCCATTTGTAGTACAGTAGGAAGTCCTGGGATACATTTTCGGATTCCCAGCCATAGCTCTAAGTTGTGCTTGTACGTGGACAGGGATGGAGTCTTTCTGCTCTACTGAGTACAAGGAATTTTTTGCCCATACTATGTCCTCAACTGTCTACATTAATGACTCCAATAAGAGTTTCATAGATTGAAATAAATATCCATTTGTTTTAGAGGGAAAGTGATGCAAACATTTGTTATGTGCTGGAAAGTGAAAGTTTACATTTTTTAAATGACAGGTGGGTCGGAGCATCGATAAGGGTACACAACTGCAAATTATATTCTCTGGCTAAACCCTTGGTTGTTGCAATAACAGTAACTGGAAATTTCAGGACACCAGTTATCTTGTAATCTAGTAGTATTCCACTTATATTATTTTAGTTGTATTTAGTTGTAGCAGTTCATAATATCGCTTTGCAGGAATATTAGGTAATTAGTTTAGTTTACTTTCTCATATATATATATATATATATATATATATATATATATATATATATATATATATATATATATATATACACATACATACACGCACATAAATATATATGCATAGTGAGTTCTGATGTTGAAATGAATCAGGCTTCCCGCTGCATCACGTTATAGGTTTATGGTATGTATTATGCTAACAACCACTGGGGCCTTTTTAATCCTAGCCATACATCCCAAATCTCTGACAAGTTCTGGTACCCTCGATAAGTGTGTAAGCAAGGACTTTAGATGAAACAGTTACAAGCAGAGGCCTAGGAGATGAACTGTTTACAGACTGCCTGTGTCCATTAGAGACATTAGTGCCAAACCGGGAATGAATTTTCTGTTCCCCATCCATCAGTTGTCCAAGTTGGACTTGAATTAGGTTAGGAAGGAACTCTGATTCACATGGATGGGGAGCCTGTTCCAGAGAAGAGTTAGGTAGTCTCTGGGATACATACCTGTCTCTCCAGCATGTCCTATATATATCACAGGCAGATATACGTTTTTAGAATGGGTAATTCTGGTGCTGTTTGTTTTGTGGATGTGCAGAAGGTCCATCAGAGTGGTGTCTGATGATGCCGTGGTTGCCAGGCATAGATCTCCCCTCAGCAGCATGTAGGAGACAGAATAAAGATATAGAGCTTTGAGACAGTCTGCATAGGACGTGTTTTTAATGCCTTGTATTCTTTTAGTGAGGAACATCTGTGGACATTCCAATTGTTGGATGTGGCTGGTTAGGTACATACCAAGAGGACACTGTACTCAATGATAGGTCTGAATTCTGAATACAGTGGAACTGTGACGTTGAGCAACTTCATATCGTGCATGGTTTGTAATACAGAGAAAGGACTACAAGAGTAGCAGGGTATGGCTGTTTGACAGCAGTCTTGGCTGTGTTTGACTGTATGCTCTCGGGCATAAATGCTTTTTTAGAGTACACATTTAAAAACCTGGGTTCTCTGGGTCATAGTCAGGCCATCTACAGCAATAGAATTAGTACTAAAAATGCCATAATTATATGATATGTCAAAACATGTTTGAATGAGAGGAAGGGTTTGGTGAGATATATGTTCCTGCTGATTTTAGACTAATTGCAGCATTGATCAAACCAGATATTTTGGACAATATTTCTGACTTTGTCACTTCCCTGACTTATTCTAACCAGAGGGATGATTCAGTGAGATAAAAGTTATTATTACTTTTGCAGTATTTCTTACATGGATCAACCAGATAGTTTAGATATTTCTGACTTTGTTATTTGCGTGTCTGATTCTAATCAGCAGTTGGCTCAGTGAGGTAAATGTTATTACATGTACACTATTTCCAGCATGAAGCTACCATATATTTTGGACAATATTTCTGGCTTTGTCAGTCATGTGTAGAATTTAAGTGAGAGGAATGGCTCAGTAATATATAAGTGTTATACTACTTTTACTGAATTACTTTGGTCTTTTCCTAACAGATAGTAATGAATCAGTCTTACATTACACCTGCACCAGGAATATAATGAATGTGTACTCAACATACTCAACAGGTTACGTGCAGCAATTATCACCTTTGTCTGAGCATGCAGAACATTGCAGTAATGAAATGCAAGTCATTATCACAGTATTAATTTACAATAATTGCAGTTACAGTATAACACTGAGTCACTATCACTTGTCAGGTAAAACTCTCAGCAGCTGTTACTGTTGTCCACATTACTCAAAGTTGTTATCACATTGATGAATGTACATACCATATTTTGGTTTCTGTCAAAGTGGAGACATGCAGAATCCCCCCAAAGTTCCTTTCTTTTATTTTTATCATTGTTTCTATTGTACGATATAGAGGAAGGTATCCTCCATTGTGGTTATATGGTTCATATTTTTGTGAATTACTGTAACTGAACATCGTATCATGTAATGATTTCCTGTATCACATATTCAGTATATAGTGTTCTACTATGTTGCTTTCCAACTGCCTCAGTGCAGGTAAGTAACATGTATATATATATATATATATATATATATATATATATATATATATATATATATATATATATATATATATATATATATATATATATATATATATATATATATATATATATATATATATATATATATATATATATATATATATATATATGGGTTCACTACTAAATATTGAAATTTCACAACCCAAGACTTTGAATACAGACACCCAGAATCTCGAGATTGCGGAATCTCGAAATAAAAACAAACAAAAAAAAAAACTACAGCACAAAACCAACAGCAATAATTATGCAGGTGAGCAAGCCCTCCTGCACCCCCTCACCCCCTGCAACTTAAATATACCAACTCTGAGATCACACTACAGTGGAGAGAACAGCAACATTCCTGTTCTGGACTGTACGGCAATCTCCAGTCACTGTTTTTGAGATTCCACAATCTCAAGATTCTGGGTGTCAGTAGTCAGAGTCTCGGGATTGTGGAATTTCGATATTTAGTAGTGAACCCATATATATATATATATATATATATATATATATATATATATATATATAGTAACCCAATAAATCTCTCAAACATCACCAGTAACCTGTTCAGGTACTTCTACCTCATGGCAGTGTCATGACTTCAAGAGCAGGGGAATGACAAGTGAGAGTGTGGGTGTGTGACCATTCCTACGTTCACTGGGCTGCCAGCCATGCCTCCAGAAATGACAAATACTACAACTTCAGCTTCCTCACATTTAACGTGAAGGTACACTAGATTGCAAGAAGAGATATGCATTGGGGTGGATTCCTGCAGTTGTTGGAAGAGATATACTCCATATACCCTAAGCCTGACATTCTTCTGTTGCACATTGGAGGGAGCAATGTCATCACTCATCCACTTGGAGAGCTGAGGTTTCAAATCAAGGTGATTTTTGAATGCATGCAGTCATGGTGGCCACATTGTCATTTTGTGTGGTTTGACATAATTCCTCACCAGACCTGGAGAAATGCAAACAGCCAACAGGCAGTGCACAAGGCCAGAAGGTTACAGAATTGGTTCATGCATGGCTTGATGCACAGGGTTGAAGGATCAACAATCAGCCATAAAAACATCACCGCAGATGTTTACCTTTTCAGAAATGACGGAGTTCACCTAAACAAAGATGGCATTGACCTGTTCTTGACTGATCTGCTCAATGGCAATGCACCTAGTGACAAAGGTGGAAAACAGCCATGATGAAGTAGGACCACTATGGTAAGTAAAACTCTATTAAATTTAATGAAAACATTCTTCACTACTTACAACACAGTAAAATAACTGTAATTGTATGCTGTACTCATATGTACAGATATTACATGTTATGACTCAGGTTATGAAAATTATAATAATTTTCAGATTTTGTCGCACAAGTCTGCTAGGGAACTTGTCCATATGCTGAGTAAAACTGCAATTTAAGATGGTAGAAGAACTATCTGTATTCTGTACACATGTACATATCCACAGTTTATTTATGCAATAGGTTATGAAATTTATTATACTTGTTTCATATTTTGGTAAATAATTGTGGTATGAAACATTTCAACATGCTGAGTAAGACCGCATTTTAAAGACAGTATTACTACTTACAAAATGGTAAAAGAACTGTATCTGTATGCTGTACACATGTACAGACATCAGTTTGTTTATGATGCAGGTTATGAAAATTATAGGTTTTTGTTAAATAAAATTAAGAATTCAATACACAGGAGGTTCAGATTCAAAAGTTTACTAGTGTATACCAGGAGGCAAAAAACATACAAGTACAGAATTTTGTCTGACATGAAACAGGAAGCACACAATTTTATATAGGTTTAACATTTAAGCTATGCCCACCTTTCTGACGTGATATGTCACAGGGCATCTACATCACTTTAGCTTACAGTCTTCTATTCATAAAGCTGTTGATGCTGTATATTTAAAAAAAACTTTTCCTCTAGATACAATACGGCCTTGCTATCCAGCTGGTCAGACATAATGTCTTTCTGTAAAGTTACTTCTTCAAGGTTTCATATCAGTTCGAATACAATAGCAGATTCAGTCTTTTAATAATCTTCTTTGTTCTCTGTTACACTTTCCTACCAGCTGTGTGCTTATCTCAATAACACATATACAAGGCCAAATCATTCCAACAGGAAAGAGCAGAAGATTTCATTATTTCACACATTTAATTTCCTGACCCAGCAGATAATCACTTGTGAAAAGCATAAACATTAAAACTTGCTAAGCTAGCATTCTGCCAGGGTTGAAGGTCAGCTTTGCTTCAAGCCACACTGCAGTTTCAAAACTACTTCACATTTAAACATGAGTTAATCCTCTCTACTATATGATTAATAGAATAAAATGCATTATATACTACTTTGCTTTTTAAACTAGCATTTCTCATGTATTCAAATACACATTTTTCTAACATTTTCCCCCCTATTAATACTTTTTATTCTATTTTGAAGTATGCATAGTGTCATTTCATCTCCCAACTTCTTCCACTTAGGATTTTCAGCTAGGTGAGTCATTCAATCTATACTTCAGAAAAAATGTCATCTGAGATCAATCTTTCTATCTCAATATCTTGGTACAAAGTTTCAGTAACAGATACATCAATAAAATCTTTGATTAATCTTTTCATGCAGGGAATTCCACAGCAAATACATGCTTCTATTAGGAGTATACCCACACAAATGGCAATCAGAATATTCATTAGGATGGAACCCCACCCCCCAAATAGATTCTGGAAAAAGTCCGTCAGTGGGTTTGGGCCTGGTTCAGTCCTGGCTGATACTTGCTGAATTACCTCTAGGTGGTTATTGATCTCATGACGATTGTCAGGAATATAAGCACAGCATTCTTCTTTGATAAGCGCGCACGTACCACCTCTCGCCGCTAGGGTGAAGTCAAGAGCCATCCGATTTTGTAGCACAACAGTTCTCATTGCATTCAGTTCATCAGTCACCAGTTCTAGGGTGGAAAAGTTGCATTACTCATTACTTCGAGAAGTTTCGACAACTTCCTCAGCTCCCAGATCGATTTGACTGCTCCATAGGCTGGGAATATTCCTGCCCAGGATATAACACTGTCACTCAAGTCCATATGAGTCAATTTGCTTTTGTCTTTTACTGAATTGTGGTCTTTCCAGCCAGCTTTGATCTTTCCAACTGGATTCACAGGTTTTTCAACTGGACCTTCGGGTTTTCGGGCTGCTTCTCTCACGTTTCGTATCTTACCCAAAGGTAATTCTGCAGTATGTCTTATTGCCGGAACCTAGTAACCCAAAAAACAACTGCCGGACCAATTCTCAGGTAACCATTTATATGCCTTTTTCCCATAAATAAAATAACAGTTTTCTACTTTAGTACTAATACGCATCAGCCTTGCATGAAACATTTTCTGATCTATAACTGACAATTGTTTAAACAAAACTGGATTTTTACGAATGTCATTCATAGTTGTTTTCAATGAGTTCAAATACGAGTCATAGTTAGTATTGCAAAAAGTATTGCCATTACCATTCTTAATGTAACATTGGTAAGATATGGTTATATTACAATTGCTCCAGCCCACCTGGAGGGTATCATTTTTATAAAAACATACAATTCCTTTTTGTGTGACAGGTAAAAATAAAGCTATTTTGTCCTGTGATCTCACAGTTCCTGTATCGAAAAGTAAATTCTCCCAAGTCTCATTTATCCCCAAAGGGACAGCGGACATTATCAGTCCTCCATATGCTGTTGGTATAGCTGTACAAACCCAGCAATTTGAAATGTTCATAGTCTCTGCATATACACGTTTCATGGCTAGGTATGTGTTAAAATTTGGATGCCAGTCTATAGACGTTTCATCACGCCTTCCCACTTTCACTTGTGTGGTTGTGTGTAGGATAAACCACAACAAGAGGAAAATTTTCACAATTACAGTCAATAAATGTACACTCAACAAAATGATTATGCAACATCTCTGGGGTTGATCTAAATTTCTATTCGCTTTGTTTTTGGCCATCTCGGTCTGGTTGTGTATCAGTCACAAAGTTTTTATCAAGTTGAAAGTTCTTTACCGGTTTACAATGTGTCAAATGAACCCAAGACGTCCTCTCGGCCACTCTGACTGCAGTAGGTATTGCCAACAGAACCTGGTACGGTCCCTCCCACTTTGGACTCACCCAATTCTTCCTTTTCGTCACTTTCAGCCAAACGTATGTCCCAGGAGCCAAGACTGCTTCCACCGGTCTGGTCTGTTCCTTATCTGAAAAAGAGTTAAACTGCAAAACGGATTTATTTGTTAACAGTTTCCTCATATAACTAGCTAATGAACTGTCAGCCGCTTGCTCTGCAGGCATGAGAGCTTTCCACTGAGGCACATAATATGCTCTCCCAAAAACCATTTCAAAGGGAGTCAAACCCTTTACATTTGGAACCGTTCTCATACTCAGCAGTGCTAAAGGCAGACAGTGTATCCAATTCTTTTGGGTCTCCTCAACTAGCTTCCTAAGTTTACTTTTGAGGGTACCATTGTACCTTTCCACCAGTCCTGCTGACTGTGGGTGGTAGGCACAATGGTTCTTTAAGGAGATATCAAAAAATCTCCCAAGTTGGTGGATTGTCTGGTTTACGAAATGTATGCCGTTGTCACTATAAATCCTTTCCGGAATGCCAAATCTAGGGATTACTTCTTTTATCAGGGCTTTCGCCACTGTTGCTGCATCTGGGTTTTTGGTTGGAAAAGCTTCTACCCATTTGGAAAACATGTCTACAATAACTAAAAAAAACTTTTTCCCTTTACACTTATTCAATTCTATGAAATCCATACAAATAGTATGGAACGGATACGGTGGTATAGGAAAACTTCCTTGCTTGGCTTTAAATGCCCCTTGTGCATGATGCTTGTTACAAGTATGACAAGCTGTACAAAATTTTTTTGTGTAGTTTGTGTATCCATATGTTTGGAATATTCGATTTACTAACTGTACCATCCCCCCTGTTGAGACATGACACTGCCCATGGCTCAACAAAGCTGCATATCTAAATAAATTAGATGGCAATATCGGTTTTCTTTCTTTGGAAATGTACAGTCCATTCTCAAAAATTGCACCTCGTTTTACCCATTTTTGTTTTTCTGCTTTTGAAGTAAGCATCTGCATTGTTTTTAACATGTCTAAATCTAAAATCTCAGAGGGTTGTAATTCCTCATTTAAAAGTAAAGTTTCTGAGTCTGAGGCTGCTTGCTTTGCAGCTGCATCAGTTCGTGCATTGCCTTTCGAAATCTTATCCTGTTGTTTTGTATGAGCTACACATTTACAAATAGCTACTTTGGTAGGTAACTGAATAGATTCTAACTCCAAAATAAATTGCGCATGATTAATAGGTTTTCCACTAGATGTTATCATTCCTCTATTTTTCCATTGTTGTGCAAATACATGTACTGTAGAAAAAGCATACTGACTATCAGTATATATGTTCACGTACTTGTTTTTTGCTAAAGTACATGCCCTCGTCAAAGCATCAATTCTGCTGCTTGTGCAGATAAGTTATGTGGTAAGGACTGGGCTTCTAGAATTTCAGTGTCTGTAACTACTGCATACCCCACCAGATTCTTCCCTGTAGGACCTCTTCTGCATGAGCCGTCCACGTAATATGTCACCTCGGCATTATCCAGGGGCATATCTGTGAGATCTTGTCTAGGTAAAGCTAACTGTTCAATTTCCTGCAGGCAGCTGTGTGGTGTGCCATCTGCAGGAGTTGGAAGTAATGTTGATGGATTTAATGTCGTACATCGTTCAATTGTCATATGAGGTTGGCTCAGCAGTATAGTCATACATGAAAGATGTCTAGCAGGAGAAAGGTATGCCACTTTTTCTTGCAGTAAAATTATTGCAACTGCATGAGGCACTCTCAATATGAGAGGGTGGAATAACACCATTGAGGCTGAAGCCTGTACTGCCATTGCGGCTGCAACTACTGCTTGTACACAGTGAGGCAAAGATCACGCCACTGGGTCTAACTGTGATGAATAGTTGCTTGTCCCCACGTTGTTGTGTCAATACTGCGTCATATATCCTTGTTTGCAATCTACGGTCTGAAAAAAACGTTTGTGATAATTTGGAAGTCCTAAAACTAATGAAGAAGCTATCAACTGCTTCAACCTGCAGAAAGCCATTTCTGCTTCGGTTGTCCATTGTAAAATATCTTGTGCTGCCATTGGTGTCTTATATATCAAGTCAGTCAGTGGAGCAGATTCCAAAGCATAATTTGGTATCCAGCTCCGACAAAAATTAGTTGTACCTAAGAAAGACATCATTTCTTTCTTGGTTGTTGGTTTGGGTGCTTGCAAGATTGCTGTTTTTCTTTCCTCATCTAGTATTCTACCTTCATTGGATATTACATATCCTAGGTATCTAACTTGTTTTCTCCAAAGTTGTAACTTACTTTTGTTTACTTTGTGTCCTTGTGTTGCTAAAAATTTCAATAATGCTACAGTATCCTCCCTGCACTGTTGCTGGGTGGGGGCTGCTAGCAAGATGTCATCTATGTAAAGTAGAATTTGACTACCTCCCGGTGGGGTAAACCCTGCCAGGTTGCTAGCCATTTCTTGTGCAAATATTGTTGGGCTCTCACAATATCCCTGTGGTAGTCGAGTATACGTATACCTTTTACCCTGAAATGTAAATGCAAACCAATATTGACTATCAGGATGTATAGGTATTGAAAAGAAAGCATTGCTAATACATACCACAGAGAACTACTTCTATTGCGGTTCTAAATCGTTTAACAAAGTATGTGGGTCTGGCACCGTAGGTGCTCTAGGTATTACTGCATTATTTACAGCTTGTAAATTTTGTACCATCCACCATTCCCTGTTTGCTTTTTTAACAGGAAATAGGGGTGTATTACATGGTGAATCAGGAGATTCTACCAGTACTCCTTCTTTGAGTAATGCTGCTATTATAGGCTTAATTCCTATTTCTGCATCCTTTCTCAAAGGGTATTGTCTTTTCTGTGGTCTAAAAGCTGACTTTGGGGTTATTGTAACTGGTCCTGCTGTTCGAATAAGTCCTACATCTGACTTGCCTGTTGACCAAAGAGTTGTTGGAATTTCACATAAGGCATTTTCTTTTTCTTCTAATAAAAATGCTAATCAGCTGTCCTCGCTAGATTGCAAGTGTACAGCTGGATGTGTCTGTGTCAACCAGTTCAGTTTTTGTTTTTGTATCCCTTGTTCTGACAGTTCTAAATCAGTCTGTTTCTCCCATCTTGTTACTTTTTCTCCTAAATCTGCCCATGTGACACTTTTGTTCTTTGTCAAGCTGACATGTGGTAACCGATTTGATCTATACAATGCAAGGAATTCTTGAGGTAATGAACAGCTAACTACACTGTTCCCCTCAGTATCCCAGTACAAAGTATGCAAAACCTAGTTGCACGATTTCTAAACAATTCTTGCTCATATTCTCTATCAGGTCCTGGTGTAGTACAGTAGTATAGAGTACAGTGTAAAAAATGCTGTTGATCAGTGTCGAGGGAGGGGGCTTTACTGATGGCTACGTTCATCAGTTCCTCGGTTACTGCCCCTGGACCAGTCATGACTAGGTCCTGGCTGTACCAGTAAAAAGTTTCACCCTCCGATCGCACTACAAAGGTATCCATTTGTCTCTGTGCCTCCATACCTTGTACAGTTGGAACTACTGCTATGCCAAATATCTGCATAAGGTCCCTGCCCAATAGGTTTACTGGACACTTTGCAGAAACAACAATTTTACTTCTCTGGGTCACACCTGAAACAGGGTCAGTTATTGCTATATCATGGGAAAGTGGTTCCCTGTATAGCTGTCCATTTGCGGCTTTTACTAGTATATAATCAGGTGATTCGGAATGTTCTGGTAACTTGGAGGGGTGTATCAAAGTCCGTGATGCTCCTGAGTCACACAGGAAGTTGACTTCCCTTCTCTCCACCAGAAGTGTAACTTCCGGTTTCGTATCTGCTAAGTAGAGCTCTAAGCTCAATAATGCTAAGTCCAAAATTTCACTTTCTTCATCCTCTATATCTACTTGCACTTCCTCAACTCCTTCTATTACATTTACATTTGTTTTTTGTTTATTAACTTTTCCTGATGATTTCTGACTTTCACATGATGTATCCTCACTATCATATAGTCAGTCCTCATCTCCCTTATCTTCTGTAATTACCTTTTTGTTTTGCCTACAATCCCTTGCTAAATGTCCCTTTTTCCCGCACTTGAAGCATTCACCTCTCTTTTTTCTCTCTTCAAAATCTTCTTATCGTTTATCAGACTGTTTGTTTCCCTGGGTATTTTTCTTACCCTTTTTACCTGACTGTAATACAAATACTTCAGCTCCGTCTTCAGCAGTGAAGACTTGCGCCTTCTTTTTCTTTTTACTATTAAAATGTCTTTCAGCATGTCTAGCATATTCGAGTAAGGCTTGTAGCCTCCCTGTTCGATGGTCTATCATATGCTTCGTAATGAAGCTACTAATAGGTGCAATGCAACCTTTCAAAAATGCATTTTTTAATTGTTGTTCATACGGGGAATCATTCGTTTGGTTCTCGGGAACCGACATACCGCTATGATTATTAAAACATTCTAATAATCTAGCATAATATCCATCTATTGTCTCATTTTCCTGTTGTATGCATTGATTAATGCAAGTCCAGTCTGTTCTGGGTTTCCATTTCTCAGAGATTCGGTCTGTCAGACCTTTTACTCTGTTGTCTAACTCTGCGTCACTATGTGGGAGTGGTCTAAGCTCTGCATTACAAGGATTCCAGATGCCACAAATCATGTGCCAATCTGGACTTATAATTTGTCTTACTACTTTTTCTACTTCTTCCCCATTCAAGTGGTAACTCAACCTCATACCTTGTAAATCTTCTAAAAATTTCTTAAAATTAACTTTTGGATGGGGGATTCCCTCAGTAGCCTTCCGGATATCCTCCGGTGTCCATGGTCTATATACTAAGAGTGTTGGGTCCTGCCCTTCCTGTCCTGCCTGAGGATTTGGAACTTCTATAAGTGGGCATATTTCTTCCTCACTCTCATCCTGTAGATTTCTCTCTATTTGGTATGATTCTGTGTCCCTATGTGTTTTACGTGTTCGGGACCTAGTCTCAATAGGATCTCTAACAAATGGTTGTGGTCTTGCTGAAACTTCAGGATAACGCGGAGGTGGACCAGCCTGTCCACTCGCTTCATATCCTGAAAAGGGTAAGGGAGGGGGCAAGGGAGGAGGAGCTGTTGCTATTACCAAGTTATTATCCTCTTTGTCTAAAAATAATGTTTTTGAATTTTTAAGCTTCTGTTCTTTACGATTTGCTTCCTCAATCCACCTGTGTGCTTGAGGAATGCCTAGTTGGCGTTGCTTTTTTGCCTGACCTCCCGCATCAGATTTAAGCTGTTTAAGGAGTTTAACTAGTGAAGTTTTATCTAGTTTACCATCAAATTCATATTTACTAACCCATTTCGTATAATACCTAACATTATCAGAACGTTGTAATTGCATGTATTTTGCGTCTTCGGTTAGGGGCGGATCTCGCGATGTTTTAGTGCACTGATTACCCATGTCAAAGAAAATGTTACGTAACCCTTTTTTATCATGTGATATCAAGTTCTCAGTTCCTGTTCACAGTTTATCTAGAATAACTGCCTACCTTATTCTGTTACCCTGATCTATGACCAAATATACAGTACTTCCTTTTGTCCTTGATCTGCAAAACAAATCTTGACAACAATATACTGTAACCTAGTCCCTGATCTAAAACAGAAAAAAAGGCAAATTCTTCCTACCTGAGCCTCCGGTATTGAACTGTCCAAGTTCTGCTTTTCGGCCACAGATCAGAAAGTGGCCAGCCTCTTTACATGACAATTCAGTCGGAGGTCTTTTCACTCAAGAAGAACCATTTCGGTAACTTCTCCTGTGCAGTATTTGACCACCGATGCTCTCTGATCTGCGGCTTACCAAGGGAATTCCGTCTGCGAAGGACCAAACTGTTAAATAAAATTAAGAATTAAAATTAAGAATTCAATACACAGGAGGTTCAGATTCAAAAGTTTACTAGTGTACACCAAGAGGCAAAAAACGTACAAGTACAGAATTTTGTCTGACATGAAACAGGAAGCACACAATTTTATATAGGTTTAACATTTAAGCTATGCCCACCTTTCTGACGTGATATGTCACAGGGCATCTACATCACTTTAGCTTACAGTCTTCTATTCATAAAGCTGTTGATGCTGTATATTTAAAAAAAACTTTTCCTCTAGATACAATACGGCCTTGCTATCCAGCTGGTCAGACATAATGTCTTTCTGTAAAGTTACTTCTTCAAGGTTTCATATCAGTTCGAATACAATAGCAGATTCAGTCTTTTAATAATCTTCTTTGTTCTCTGTTACACTTTCCTACCAGCTGCGTGCTTATCTCAATAACACATATACAAGGCCAAATCATTCCAACAGGAAAGAGCAGAAGATTTCATTATTTCACACATTTAATTTCCTGACCCAGCAGATAATCACTTGTGAAAAGCATAAACATTAAAACTTGCTAAGCTAGCATTCTGCCAGGGTCGAAGGTCAGCTTTGCTTCAAGCCACACTGCAGTTTCAAAACTACTTCACATTTAAACATGAATTAATCCTCTCTACTATATGATTAATAGAATAAAATGCATTATATACTACTTTGCTTTTTAAACTAGCATTTCTCATGTATTCGAATACACATTTTTCTAACAGTTTTTCATATTTTGATGAATAACTCTGCTATTGAACATGTCAATATGTTATGTTAGACCTCACTTTGAAGACAGCATTAGTTCTTACAAAATGGTAAAACTACTGTATCTGTATGCTGTACACATATAGATATCACAGCTTGTTTATGACTCAGGTTATGAAAATGATGCTATTTTTTCATATTTTGGTGAATAAAGTTGCTAGGGAACATGTCAACATGCTAAGTTAGACTTCATTTTAAAGACAGTATTACTACTCACATGCGTAGAATGGGCATGCCTTTGTTGAAGGTTGGGCATCGAGCTGGCACCTCGGCACCGTAAAAAAATCTACTGCCAATCATTAGCAGACCAGAGTTCCGCTGTGGTGACCCCTAACCGGGAAAAGCCGAAAGAAGAACAATTACTACTTACAAAATGGTAAAAGTACTGTATCTATATGCTGTACACTTGTACAGATATCACAGTTTGTTTATGACTCAGGTTATGAAAACTATGATATTTTTTCATATTTTGGTGAATAGCTGCTGCAGAATATGTTGACATGCTAAGTAAGTCGTCATTTGGATGACAGTATTAGTACTTACAACATAGTAAAAGAACTATCTGCATGCTGTACACATGTACAGATATCGCAGTTTGTTTATGAGTCAGACTATGAAAAGTATTGCATTTTTTCATGTTTTGGTAAATAACTCTGCTAGGAAAGATGGGAAGGTGATGAGTGAGGTATCCTTTTGAAGTCAGTATCAAAATGTATAACTTCATGTAATGATATGAATTGTGAGCATCATACATGGACAGATGTCCCAGTTTTTTTGCTTGTAGGATTATGAAAATTAATATATTTGCCATATTTCTATGAATATGTGTGCAAGGAAGCAAGACAAGTTTGGGGTGAAGTGTAATATCCATAGCAGGACAAACATCGATTTCTGCAAAAAATTACTGCTCATCTATGACAACAACAGAAATCAAATACTCAGCTTATTTGTCTCTTTATGGAAAGTAGGATATTTCTCATTATTGTGTCCATCTATTTGCAAGGGAGCATGTTAACAACACACATAATGTATTGTTTTGAAGGTGACATTGAGCCACACAACTTGTACACTGATGTGTAGTCTCTGTCTGTTGCAGGTGATGCAATAGTATGCTTTGTTTAATTATCAGATTATGAGGAATATAATATGAATCATATTTCTATGAATATCTCAGTAAAGGAGCAGATATTTAGTATTTTCATGTTCTTTTATTATTATTAAATATATTTAAACTTTTCATTGTGGTTGGTCCTTTAGAGAATATTTTAATATTTGAGAGTACTTATATTTATATAATGACACTGTGGCTGCTCCTGAAAGCCTTGCTGCATTGGTCAAACACTACCATTTTTATTAGTATTAATTTTACTCAGTATAATTGGGTACCCTTGTAAGAGCCTTAGAGTGGCTGGCTTTGGAGTGTTCTGGTGGTAGTATATACCTTATAGTCTGGGCAGAGAGGACATAGCTGGTAAATCTGTGCCAGCCTTTCCCAGGTGTGTGTGTGTGTGTGTGTGTGTGTGTGTGTGTGTGTGTGTGTGTGTGTGTGAAAATCAAATCTCAAAGAAGTGTGTGTGTGTCAGCTACTTGGGGCAGGGACACAGAGCACTGGTTTAATAGAGATGGTGGTGGAGGACTTGGCCTGGAACACTCGGCTGAGGACTCAACTCTACAGCTGTGTCAGTGGAGACTTTTATTTGGGGGCATGGAGAGAGAGAGGGAAGCCCAGCCCCAGGACAGAGTGTGCTCCCTGTGTGGTCTTAAGAGAAATTGTACTTGATGCAGAGAACTGCATCTGGAAATACTGTGTGTATCCATGTTTGTTCCAAGTGAATGTCCCCCACCAGTGTCAGTGGTGAGGATTAAGACTCCTTGATTACTGACCCAGAGAAGGGATGTCACAAGCCCTATAACCACAACTCTTATATTTTGATTTTTTACAGGCAATGCTACCAAATTTAATGCAAAGAGATTTGGTGAGAATGGATGCTCTTGATATGCCTCTTTTAATAACATGAACAGAAGCAAAACACCCAATGTGTCTTTATAAGGACCCTGAGACTGATAGTATTACCAATATTAATTCCATAAATTCCTCTGTAAACCTGAAGGCAAGCAAAACCGTTATCCAATAGTACTGTTGCACTGTGTCAAATACCTTTTCTGCATCTAAATCTACCACTGCCATTTCATCCTAGTTCTCTCATGCTGTCCTCATTAACAAATCCATCCTCAGTGTATTATCAAATGGCTGCTTCCATTCAACAAATCTCCCTGATCATTTTCCATCAGCTGCATCACATTTTAGCCAAACATGCAGCTATAATAGGCACAGCTAGTTTACAATCATTATGACTGAATGCATATGCTGATGTATGGAGGATGATGGCAGGCATGGATCTTTATAGGAGAAGGAGGATGGAAGACATAGATCTTTATAGGAGGTAGATGATGGTAGACATGGATCTTTATAGGAGGATGATGATGGCAGACATAAATCGTTATAGGAGGATGATGGCAGACATGGATCTTTATAGGAGGAAGATGTCAGACGTGGATCTTTATAGGAGGAGGATGATGGCAGGCATGGATCTTTATAGGAGGATGATGTCAGACATGGATCTTTATAGGAGGAGGATGTCAGACATGTATCTTTATAGGAGGAGGATGATGACAGGCATGGATCTTTATAGGAGAATGATGATGGCAGGCATGGATTTTTATAGGAGGAGGATGGCATACATAGATATTTATAGGAGGATGATGGCAGGCATGGATATTTATAGGAGGAGGATGTCAGACATGGATCTTCATAGGAGGAGGAGGATGATGGCAGACATGGATCTTTATAGGTGGATGATGATGGCAGACATGGATCTTTATAGGAGGAGGATGGCAGACATGGAACTTTTCCTCTATTTTGACAGAGTCACTGCAGTTGCTTACTTCCATGACTGAGGTAATAAATCTAACTATGATAACTTCATTAAACACTCTTATCAAATGATGGGCCATTTTGTTTGGATCTGTCTTTGAAATTCTATTGATAAATCATCACTCCTTGGTGTTCTGTCCAGGACACATCCTTCCATCACTCCCTAAAGCTCATCTGCACTTAGTGGGGCTATAAAAACACTTGGCAGGTCCTCAATTTACCCTTGACAACCCTGCTTCTTATAAATTATCCTGAATGTCATTTTCCTTTTTACCCTGTTTAGTCTTGGTGGTTTATGAGCTTTTGTAATAATCTGTAAATGTCTGTGTTATTACCGCCAGACCTCATGTTAAAAAGTTCCCAGGCCTGGATTGCACTCCTGCAATAATTATTTCTGAACTTTGCTACCACAGATGTACTGACAATGACTGCTGGTGTTTTGGAGACTTGTAAAAGAAAGAATATTTGTGTGACTTCTTTAAGAAGTCATATTTATCATTGAATATATCATCTTTTTCTTATTTCACCCCTGCTGTTTCCCTTAGTCCCTAGCAGTCTTAGCAGCTGCACTGTTTATCCTCTAGGAATCCCAATCTAGCGCTCTTAACCTTTAAAGCCTCTGCTGTCTTTTTTCTTGAGATGTAACATATACTTTTCTACTTCTTATGTCACTTCTATTTTATGTCTTTCTATCTCTCAAGTGAGAACTGATTGTCCTTGCTAATCCTGTCTATTATATCTGTCACAAGCTGCTTGCATTTCTCAAATTCCACCAATTTGGGCAAGAGACAAGATACCTGCAGTGACACTGTGAAGTAATAAGAGCCTGTAAATGTTATTCCAAGGGCACACAATCCACAATTTCAGTTCTAAAGCTTGATTTCAATTTATTTGAGCAGTAGGTATAACAATGCACCTCCCTATTCTAGTTTAGAAACATCAATCAGCCCTGTGACTTTACAATATACCTCTATCTACCTCTTCAGTCTGAGAAACTGAACAGCTATAGGGACACTTTGAACATCTCCAGAGCTTGTGACTATAATCCATTTGCCCATGTATATCAGTGTCCTTTTCTGAAAAACAACACATTCAACAAGAGAATGCAAATAATTCAAGCATTTTACAAAAATAAGTTAAGGAAGAATCAAATCACCATTCAATAGATAAATGTGAAATAAGACCAGCCAATTGGGTTTCACCCAGCCCTGTTTCACTTAGAAACTGGGATTCCCCAATGTACCCAAGATGAGTATCCAATTCCTAAGGTAATCATTGCATTCCAGACTGGAACACTCATTCATACACATCAGCCTCAGCATGAGGATGACCCCAGGCAGTGGCAGTCTTATATTCCTTGTGTATGCAACAAAAGTTCTAAGGGTACATTTCCGTTATCAGGGCAACAGTTATAACGGGCTTGTGCAATGTCAATTTCTGTGCCGCTTGGCTGTATCTTCTTGCATG